>NW_021604849.1:30499-87661 GCF_004785775.1 Grammomys surdaster
ATCTGACTTTTGTGAAGAGGTTCAGAACTCTTTTGAAATAAGGCCACAGTATAAGGTTTTTGAGGTTACTCCCTCAGCTCCTGAATTTTAGGACACAGGACCTAACAATTAGAATGCCTGGAGAGGATGGCCCAAGCCTTTAATCCCAGCATAGAGGAAACAGAAACAGGCAGATGTCTGTGAGTCCCTCCACGACATATTGGTCTACATGGAGAGTTCCAAGACAGGCAGCTCTAGTGAGATACTTGCTCAGAAAAATCTAAAAGAAAATGATTCTTCTGAGGGAATCCCAGCACTAGGACGGTAAAAGCCATAAGATTGGAGTACAAGATCATTTTCAACTGCTTAGGGAGTTTGTGAGCAGAAAGTCTAAAAGACACCCTTTTGAGAAAACAGCAAACACAAACACACGCGCACACGCGCACGCGCCCGCACACACACACACACACACACGGAAAAGGAAAAGGAAAGAAAAAGAAGAGAGAACAAATAGTTGATTTTTGGCCACAGCACTTTAATTCCATCCAGACAACGTTTATCAAACATCATATATTTCCTACAAATAAAAATAAAACCCCTGTCTGCTTACAGAGGTGAGCCCTGTTCAGCCTCTGCCTTTTCTTTGTTGTGATTCAGAGACATTCAGAAGGGTGTCTAGCCCTTTGTCTCATTCCACTTCCAAAGGTTTGACCTTGTTCACTGAAGCATCTGGGATCCAAAACTCTCTGGAAATGACAAAAAAAAAAAGTAACAATTTTGGAGTGAGCCATATGTGAGAGCACAGGATCAGAAGGATGGGAGATAAATGCCAATCTTGATATTTCCATCCAGTGGGATAGTGTCTCCTTTGACCACAGTGACATACTATGCTTGCTTAGGATGTGTTCTCCTCACAGGGAAGCATCAAACGTTGCATTAGAGATGCAGAATTAAGATTCTGTCCATGATTCAATCATCAGGGAAGGAATCTTTCCAATATTTTTTTGTTTTTTTATCTTGGTTCTTTTTGCTGATGTAGTAAGGGAGTTGTCAAGTAACTATTAAACGCACTGTGACAGAAATCCAGAAAGCTCAGCTGACCTTTTCCTTTAATTATGTGTCTCTTTTCTTTTTTCTCTATAGCTTTTACACATTCACCAATTGTTGAAATAGGGCCTCAAGTAAGAAGACAAATACCAAATTGCCATAGTTGATTTTTTTTTTTCTGAGGATTCTCATCACAATGGCTTCACGGTGCAGAGAAAACTTTGTGCGCAAGTCATCTTCAAATGATTTTGAATTAGACAATGCAGAGTTCATTCCAACCCAGGCTTCTGCTGTGCACTGGGGAGAAGACATCTCTCACTCACCAGGTGCTCAGTTCAGTGTTTCCCCAAGTAACAATGGCTCCTTGGCAAAGCAGGAGCTGCAAACACTCTGGGAGATGTTTACCTCCTGGTTGCAGCCTGAAAAGCAGAGCAAGGAGCAGATGATTTCTCAACTGGTCTTGGAGCAGTTTCTCCTCACTGGGCACTGCAAGGACAAGTTTGCCTTGACAGAGAAGTGGAAATCCAGTGGCAGAAACATGAGGAGATTCATGGAGAGTCTGACTGATGAGTGCTTGAAACCTCCTGCCATGGTGAGTTCCTGGGGTAAGAAGTGGCTATATGGGAAGGAAAGACAGTCATTTGTAATTGGGAAAAAGTACTAAAAACTTGTAGTTTTTGTTATTAGGGAGATTATTTTCCCCCCTCAAGACCATACCATTACATGCTAGAATATGCAGTACTGTAAATTAGCATGAATAAATCATAGAGGATCCCATCAAAGGATTGATGTTTCTAATTAAATGTCGTATATTTGCATGGTTTCAGGGAGACTGGGGACTTGCCATTTGGGCAAGAATTTAAGGGTGGTAGAGGAAATGCCTTCTGTCTGGAGGATGGCTCAGTCAGGGATATACTGATATTGTAATCATGAGAAATGTGTTCAAACCTCCGCTCACATCTAACCATCGGCTCTCAGCACTAGCCTCTGATCCTGTTGGGCCATGAAAAATTGGTGAATCCCAAAAGAACACCAAAGAGCTGAATCCAATGCAGTTGCATTAGGGTCTCTTTATTCAAGCTTTAGCTTGGGACACAGGAGGAATTTGGAGCCCTGAGCCTAGTTTTGGCAAGCATTTATAGAGGCAAGAAAGGGATATCTATCTAGCCTGGTGTACATCTGACTGGGAGGCCATTATGGCCTTTAATGTAATTAGCTGGTGCTGAGAGCTAAACCATAAGCTTAACTTCTGTTTTCCTCCCGATTGATAGATGTTAGGAAGTAAAGTGTTAGGGCAGGCTTGTAACTTGGGGTTGCAGATTTGTTGGAGAATAGCCTGGAAACATGCTAGATGCAGGTTTTGTTGAGGGGTAACCTGGAAACTGGTGCTAGGTACAAGCCTGTTTTTTTAACTTGAGTACAACCTTAGGTCAGCTTCTCTAAGATGGAGTCTGAACCCAAAAGATTTGGTCTATCAATCCCTGTATATAAAAGGCAGAATCTGGGGATTGAAATGACTATCTGGCTTTCCAAATTGGCTAATACATGTGAGTATGATACCCTGTCTAGAAAACTGAGGTTGTACAATAGCAGAGTAAGGATTCTGATGTTGAAATATTGCTCTCACATCCATACACAATAGTGACACTGTCATAAGAAATGCCTTGATGAACACTGGTGCTTCAGTGCAAATTATCAAACTTTGAAAGTTTTAATGTAAATGTAAATACATTGAATCCTCTTCCAGGGTCTTGAGTTGCATAATTCTCAGTCAGTGACAGACATTACCATGGTGGAGACATGTTTCAGTTTTAATTTGGGGATCCAAGGGGTTTCAGATTAAAGTTTTCTTGTTAAGGACATCTGTGATCAAGGATACTTGTCTAGGGCTAGTATTCCGTGGGTGGGACAAAAATATATATACACATCAGAGATAAAGCCCCATACAGTGTAAGATATCATTGTTATGGAAATCACTTCTTTTTGTTTTATGTAGTTTAGTTTTGATTTCAGTTTGTCTGTAGGGTTTTGTTTTTCCCATTTGAAGTATGGTTTCATAGTGTAGCCCAGGCTGGCCAAGAACTCATGTCTAAAACATTATCCCTCTTCTATGTGTGGGAACTGTCCTCTCCCCACTGTTTGTTTGAGTTTTCATTTCAGTTTGTTTTATTCCTTGTTCACACTTGGGCTTTGTTTTCAATTAGAATTTCACTGTTGAAACTAAATTCCAAGCAAACTGCTGCCATAATCTCCTGTCATGTTCCTAAGAGCAGAGGCAGTGAGCATCCTATTCGGACATGAAGGTGTTGGACTTGATTCAGACAGGTGTGAGTTTTGTTAAGGGCTCAGTAATAAATTACAAAACTCCCCCTTCCCCAAATTAAAGCTTTATTGTTAAGGACATCTTTGGTCACAGATCATTGGTGTCATGGGAGGGACAAAAAATATGTAAGTATTAGAAATAAAGCCCACTCACACAGAAAAGTGAAGTTGACTGATAGGGAGGGACCACTTAAAGACTAATGGCTAGAGGTTGGAGATGGGAAAGCTTTAGCTACTTCAGAAGGATTATGGAGCATCACAAAGTTCCAAGACAGAAAGTAACAGTTGCCTGAGGATTCCAGGGAGAAAATAATAATCACCGGTAGTTAAGCCTACTGAATGACTGAGAGTAAAGACCATCACCTAAATTGTTGGTTGAATTAAGCAAGCTTTGTTTTCTCTCACACAGTGCCATCTCTCTTAAATGGGCTTTGCGAAATAACTGAAGAAAGAGACAGTGGGGTTTATATAGTTTAAAGTTTGGCAAGACCAGAGGGTTTCTAAGATTTGGGTGCTTTTTGTTTATGTTTATGTAGGAATTCAGTTGAACCTTTCAAAATTTATCTTATCAGGGTGGAAGTTAGGATGAACTTGAGAATGAAAGTGGAAGGCCATGGGGTTCCAAGATAGAAAGTAACAATTGTTTGTCTGAGGCCAAGACACCAAAGTAGTATCTACTGCAGAGTATGTGTGTGTATGTGTGTGTGTATATATATATATATATATCTTCTGAGAATTCCAGACTGAAAATTACAGTCATCTATAGTTAAGTTTATGACATGTACAAGAGTAAATACAATCACACAATTTTTTCCTTGAATTAAGCAAGCTCTATTTTACGTCAGAAAAGGCTGTTTCTCAAAAGTTAGCTTTGAGAAAAATAGCAGTGAACCCACAGACAATAGGGTTTATATAGCTTTAAAAACTGCAGGACTAGCGGGAATCCAAGATTTGGAGGCCGTTTTGTTTATGTAGGAATTTGGCTGAACATTTTCAAACTTATCAGGGTAGAGGTCAGGACATGGAGTATAGGCTTCAGAACATGCCAAATTTCAGAAAATGGGTCAAGACATGGTCAAATTCAAGTTTTACTAAAAAACAGCAATGATTCTATTTTGACCTTGTCATAAGGTTTCTAACCTTAAGATAGAGTCAAGCTGGTCCATCACTGAACAGAGGCTAATGGTCACTTGGCTTTGTTTACAGGTTCATGTTGCCATGCATGGGCAGGAAGCCCTCTTTTCTGAGAACATGCCCTTAAAAGAAGTCATCACACATTTGGAGCAACAGAAAGCAGCAACCACTCCAACACGAGAGAAGGCAAGGGCACTCTTGGAGATTCCCAAAGATATGTTCTTGGTAACAGGTGAGTCAAGAGGCTGGACAGGAGAGGCATGTTGTGATGTTGTGTGGATCCCTGCTTGCGCACAGTTTCACCAACTGTCTTATTTTCACAGGACCTGAAAATACAGAAGATGGCTGCCAAACTCCATGGAATGCTAGTGTGGGAAATGGCAGTGTTGATAGTAGTAGAACCCCGAGGGATTCCCTTCTCACATTCCAGAGAGTGCAGCATACGGAACTTGAAGAGGGGGATGTTTCTTATAGAATCCCACAGGTTGTCAGAAGAGCAAGTCAGGGCACCTCCAGATCCCAGGAAATGTCCCTGAGGGTATCTTCTTCTGAAGATGTCCTTATGGAGGTACAACCAGTGTTTCTTTCCCTGACAGAGCAGGCTGAGGACACTGGGGATGGCCACAATACTACTGATATAAGTGGTGATATTATTAGTCTCACAAATGAGGGAGGTTCCATTTTCATTATCCAAAGAGAGCAATATTCTGAGCCTGATGTGGAAAGTGTTTCTTATGAAGTGCCTCAGGATTTAAGAATAGCAATGTGCGGTACCTCCAGGTCCCTAGAAGAGTCCCTGTGGGCAGCTTCTTCTGAAGTTGTCTCTATGGAGGTACCAGGCTTCCTCTCCAGGCGAGAGCAGCCTACTCCTAAGCCTGTCCCTCTTTTCCAGCATCATGAGGCAAATTCCACCTTTGAGGGTTACCAAGAGAGACTCCAGAGAGACCCCAAACCATACAAATGTGGGGAATGTCCCCGAACCTTCAAATATCCTCGCAACCTCTCCATCCACCAGAAAACACACAGGAAGGAGAGGCCATTTTTCTGTAAGGAGTGCCAGATAGGCTTTTACCATGAATCAGAACTTCGAGTTCATGAGATCATACACAAGGCAGAGAAGCCTTTCATATGCGGTATATGTGGAAGGGCCTTCAGATACGAGACCAATCTGCAGGCTCATGAGAGAATTCACACAGGAGAGAAGCCTTACTCCTGCTCCCTGTGTAATAGTACCTTCCGCCAGTCATCCACATACCACTGTCACCTGAGGAAGTTCCACAAATCAGAATGAACTGTGGGCCTTCCTCACCAGAGGCTAGCAGGGTTTCAGCCTCAGTGTCTCATGTGCACATGAAGAAGCATTGTAGCTTTTCAGTAGGAGTTAGCCAGTGAAGTTGTTTCATTTAACACTCAGATTGTTTCTTCCATGTGTTGTTCCATGCCATTGGCATGTGAAGGTAAAAATGAGGTTTTTATCAGTTTGTTCACCAAAGGTTTTCAAGTGCCTAAATACTGGCTGTTATCTGATTTCCCAGTAGTAAATAAATGTTGATGGTTTTGTTTCTCCTGTGTGTTTTGTTTCTTGTGTGTTTGTGTATCCGGGTGCCAGTGTGTGGGACTATTGTGCCTTACCTTCCACCTTATTTGAGACAGAGTCTTTCTTGTTTAACAATTTGTTCTCCAGGCAAGGGGACCCTGAAGAGCATACACTTCATTCTCCACAGTTCTTAGGAAGCTGAGATCAAACAAATGTCTCTGCTCCTGAATCTGCCTTTCAAAAATTTTTATTTTATATGTGTGTGCTTGAGTATATATATTTGCACTTCATCTTTGAAGGAGCCCTTATGTGTCTGTGGGTCCATCAGATCTCCTGCTTTTATTTATGCTAATTTGTTTTCACTAGTACCTGATCTACACAGAATGTGATGTCACCTTGCCAGCTTGACTTGCATTCCTTATTGTATTTCCTTCATTTTGGAGGATGTGTTTCATTTTGCATAAAGTTTGGACATTTCTGAGTTTGTTAGTAGGAAATTTATCCAAGTGTGAATTCATTCTTTATTTGTTTTATGTTTTAGATTTTTTTTTCAAATTTAGTTTTAAATATTTTCTATATCACAGAGATGTGTCAGAGGATAAGAGTTTTTAGGATTTTTTTTTTCAAATTTAGTTTTAAATATTTTCTATATCACAGAGATGTGTCAGAGGATAGGAGTTTTTAGGATTTTTTTTCAAATTTAGTTTTAAATATTTTCTTTATGGCAGAGTCATGTCAGAGGATAAGAGTACATAGTGCTCTTACGTTGGATCTGAGTTTAATGCCTAGCTCCTGCCAGTGGCTCACAAATGTCTATAAATTCAACTGTAGGAGATCTCATGCCTATGGTCTCTGTTGATCCTCATATTTACATGTAACCTCCTCCAGCAAAATAATTAAAAACAAAATAAGTCTTAGATGCAATTAATCTTTATAAAATGTGAATGTTTAGCCACTCGTTGTAAATATGATTATCAAATATTTTCTGTTGTTTCTTTTGATGGATTTTGAATTTTGGTTATGTTAATTTATGAAATAATGGCATGTTTTAAAAAGTCTCTCTTTGAAAAAAATGATTAGTATTTAGTCAAAACTAATGAAAACTTTTATTTTTTTTTAAGATAGGGTTTCTCTGCATGTAGCCTGGCTTTTCTATAAGTGACTTGGTAGTCCAGGTTATCCTCAAATTCATTGGTCTGTCTGTCTCTGCCTCTGCCTCTTGTGTGCTAGCATTAAGGCTTATGCCAATGCATCTAGTGAAAATACTAATCTTTAGGAAACATATCTGTTACTTTCCATTTAAATAACAGAGAACATCTACTTCTATAAAGAACAAAATTTTAGACATTTCTTCACTGAGAGAGTGACATAAATACAATGAAGTAGTGACTTTTATTTAAACTAACTTCTTTAAATAATGCACACTCATAATGTATTTCTATGATCTCATGACCCTATTAATTTAATTTTCAAATAGGAATAGAAGTGGTTACTACAAACTTGGCAATGGGGATTTTCCATTCCCCTCAGATTTCAATGGAAATGCTTAGCAATTCCTCAATACTGTTGTATGTCCTTTTCCTATTTACTGGGAAGCACTTAATGCCCAAAGACCTGATTATAAAGCAAATGACTTTTGCCAATTACCTGTCTATCGTCTCTAGAGGCATTCCACAGACAAGGTTAGATTTTGGATTTAAGAATTTCCTGGGCTCTATTGGATGTAAATTGATGCTGAATAACAAGGGTGATGTCCATGCATGCCATGTGTATACTGACTAGCTTCCAAGAAATCACAGTCAGCCCCAGCAACACCAGGTGAATGAAGCTTCAGCACAGAGCCACCAAGTACACTGGTCCCTCTTAGTCACAGAGGTGGCTTGCGCACTTGCTTCTAAACATCTTGACTCTAGCAAGATGTCAGGGTTTCTTGTGTCAGGCCCCAAGTACAACAAAAATATGACTTAGCAGGTTGAGTTATTGGTATTGCTCGTTGCTTGCTTTGGGCAATGTAGCAACTGCAGCCAATATGTTGTGCCTTTCTTATGGACTGTGTCTGGGACTCATGTCCTGCTCAAGTGTCTTCATGGTGTATATCCTCTACAGATGGAAGAGAAAAGTAAAGTATATCTACAGTACTCAGTATTTTCTGAAAGTCCTCTGAGGACAAAGCCACACAAATTACCCTTATCCTGCTGTGCATATATGCCAGCTCTTACTCATTCTCTTCTATTGTGATCATCTTTACAACCTACCCCAAATATCCAGTGCTAAGGAGAGTTAAGTATACTTATATTATGCTTTCCCACATTTTGTCCCTTTGGTGTTATTAGCAATAGGAAGTTGAGTTCCAGCCTGTTTTACCCTGCTGTGGTAAAAGATAGCTATCTTCAAGTGTGGCATGAATCATGGTTGTCCCTTTTACCCCTAAATATGCATAATCTCTTTATCTGTTGTAGGATGCTAAGACAATAGTATGGAAACATTGAGCTTCCATTAGCTGGCTTTTTCAGTGTGGAGTACTCACTAGCCACTTGATCATAGCATTTTCCTTACGGACTTTACTATCCAATAATGTATAATTTTTCAAATTAATCTATCTATGAAAATATATAGGTTTATCACATACAAAATTTTAACATGAAATTAAACAATATGTAAATGAAGATGATAAATTATAAGGAGGAGAGAAAACACGATGGTTCAGGAAAGTGTGCGTGTGCGTGTGTGTGTGTGTGTGTGTGTGTGTGTGTACATCTTCATTTTTATTTTACATGTATGGGTATTTTTCCTGCATGTATGTCTTAAGACATGGATAAAATACCCGAAAAGGCCAGAAAAGGGTGTTGACCCCTTAGGAGTGAAGTTACTCATAATTTTGAGCAACTATTGAATGCTGAAAATAAACCCTGGATCTTCTAGATGATCACGCCATGCTTTGAAGCTCTGAGCAGCTTTCCAGCTCCAGGCTGCTGTTCTCATATGAAGACACTGCAATCCTCCAGATGTCACCATTGGCCTGAAAATGTTCTAAAAATTATGGAAATGGAGGTCACCTTAAGAAAATTAGCCTCAGAAAGGCAAATATTACCTTTTCTATTATGTGAACCGGAGTAAAATATGAATTTCTGAGAGGAGGAAAAGATCCAGTGTGGAGGAAATGGGAACATCGATGAGATGCTGAAGGGATGAATATGACACAGGCACATAATGCACGTATATGAAAACACCACATTGTGATCCCTTAGTATGTACAGTTAATATACTCTTGACATTAAAAAGTAATTAAAACCTGTCACCTTAGCCCTGGGGCCCACTCGGTTCATTTTACTCCTATATCAATCTTCCTGAGTCCAGTAACATCCACTTTCTAGAAGGTGCATCAAAATACTTTAACTGTGTAAAATCATGTTTCTGGTATATATTTATTTCTTCAAGAAAAATATTTCTGGCTTCTTCCTTTCTCCAGAGAAGTTATATTGCTAACATATTTAATTTATAATAACTTTTCCTAGAAAACTTTTGTTTGTGGAAAGAAAAAAAAAACAGTTTTGTATGTGATCATCTGGTCCCCTGGAGTATGCACATCCTAATAACCCAAGTACTTCCCATTGAGCAGCTAAGAGCTGCATCACCCCCGTGGTGAGAAGAGGCGTGTTAATAGATGAAACCACACAAGGGAAAGTTCCAATTCTGGCTTTGCTGCTGTTCTTAAGAGGCATTGACATACTGTTTTCTAAACCGTGACACCACTAATCCAGGAGCATCAGGCTCAAGTGTGTGTACATGGTCTGTATCGACACTTTTAAGATTATTTCATTCAGATATCTCATTTTCAGTTTTATTTTAGTTTTCCCATTTCACAAAAACTGGTCATTTTTTTATTATTTTTCTTTCTATAAACCTGAACATTGTTTTAAATCTTCTTTGATTTAATTCTTAGCCTCTTGTCTACTGAATTATCTGTGAGCTTTCTTTGCATATTACAGAAATTATTATTTGATGTCCAGCTCCAAAACATCTGAGGATGTTGTTCTCATTTTGTATATCTTCTGGGCAGTAGTTTGTCTTATCTTATGGAATCTGTTTTCCAGTAAATAAAATTCGGATGTAAACATATTCTAAAGAAAGAAGGTTGCTAAATACTACATTTAATCCTGGCTTAGATTTCCACCAGAATGCTTTCTTTTCCTTTGCCACAAAAGGTAGCATTGTGATTATTGGAAAATGTGAAAGTTGCTAAGACATGAGATAATGTCACTACATGGATATAATAATCTGGATTTGACAATTCAACTGGGTTTATATGGTGTAATGCTGGTTTGGGGAGGAAATTATTTTGTAAGTTCTTCTTTGTAGCATATAGTGTAAACCGTGCTAGGTATGGGTCCTAGGACACTGCATTTGTAAGGCAAGCATTCTGCCTTCAGAATGTCCCCACAGCCAGAACAGTGTCTCATCTAGTCTGAATAAAGTTGAATGAGAAAAGTTTTTATTCACTTTTCGCAATTTTTTGACAATCTTGAAATAATCTCACAGATTTTTAAAAATTGAACGATTAGCAAAAATAGCAACATGTCTCAATTTGATCTATAGAAAACACTGAAGTACTGCTATAAATTTAGCAGAAGCATCTTAAAACTGTGAAATTTGGAAACCAAAGTTACCTTTAATTAAAGCCATAGAGCAAAATCAGGCTCACACACTAAGTTTGTAAGCTTACCAGGATACCAAGAGTTGCCCACAAACCACACAAACAGCATTCATAGTCTAAGAGGGATGATTTCTTGAATGTACACCCTAATACTTATTGATAAGGACAGCTGATATTTACAATGTGCACAACTGAGAATGCACTATTTACAGTTACACAGAGGCGTGCCAGTTTCCTAGGGATCACACAGTGCCTGAAAATGGTGACAGATCACCCATCACTTAAATCAACAGTTTCAAGTAGAAAATGTTCCTTTTTTCCCACAATTGTAATAGTTACATGAAAATGTTTGTAAAAACATAAATCCCCTTTTAAAAAGTGATGTGTACAGGTTAAGTGCAGTACAAGTTAAGGCAGTACTAAAAATGTATTCCTGATAACTGGAGGTCTCAAGACAATATTGATTAAACCTTTCTGACTACCTCTCCACTCTCACATGCTCAAAAGTTGTAAATTACTTCATTCTTAAGGTAAAACAGTTACTAGCAACTAGGAGGGGACAATGGGAAACTGGTAGGGAAAGGGAAAAATTAAGTTAGATTTTGCCTGAAATGTCTTCAGATCACAAACTAGAGCATTATTAGTTACTCTTAGTCTTAAGTATATCAAACAAATAATATAATTTATCTTTCTTAATTCACAATCTGCTGTTACTTGGAATAATTTCAGTATTGGAAAACTGTCAAAAATAACTTTGTAAGCTATACAAGGGTCTGTCAATTGCATTTTCCAGTGTTTTAAGAACTTTTAAAAGAACTGTAAGACAGATGATAAATGACTTTTTATTTGTGCTTCTGATTCTTTTAACACAAATCACTTCAACAAATATGTAAGCTATAGCAGATTATGCATTTGATCACAGCACTTTGATTTAAGCCTAAAACAGATCCAGACGGTCTAAAGTCGTGTATAAGATCCAAGAATTTGCCTACTGGTTTCTGGGCAGCCTTCTCTCTAATCAGAATCTGTTATTCTTCAGCTGCAGATGAGACAAGGCACAATTATTGTAAACGGAGAACTGTTGTAAAAACAGGATAATATTCTTAAATTAAGATCATTATTCTCATTCAATTGAAACGACTCTCCCGCATCAATACCAACCAACCACAGCTCCCAGGGTCTAAACCACCAGCCTGGCAGCACTTAGGGAGGGATCCAGGGCTTCAGCTGAATACTAAGAGTGGAGGTCCCTGCTTGGCATAGGTGGAAGAAGAGAGATCCTTGACCTCATGAAGGCTGGACGCCCCAGGGGGTGGGAATTTTGAGGGTGGGGAGGTGGGAGTTGGGGGGGTAGGTAGCGGTTACATCCGCAGAGAAAAAGGAGGAGGGGTGAGGGGATAGGGGGTTCCTGGGTGGGTGGGGGATGGGGTAAGGGGACAACATATGAAATGTGAATAAAACATCCAATAAAAAAAAAAAAAGAAAAGACTCTCCCAAGTGTCTTCTAACTTGGAAGTGTCTTCCAAGTTTCTAGAGGATGTATTTTGTTGACCTCTTAATTTCATAAATTAACTTTCCTTTGATTCCATTATATGATGTTTGTTACAGCTTTGTTTTACAACTTGGTTTAGATTTATATACAACTCTGCACATGTTTACAAATTACTGCTAAAGAGCATACTCTTCAAGACAGTGTTTGTAAACACATGACCAATGTAAGGAAAGCACTTCACATTTCCCATCAGGCTTTTCTCTTTTCTTTGTTTTGGAGATTCGTAGGTAGTTTCAGACCTGGTTAGTGATGGAAGTGAGGGAGGCACTTAGCATTTGCTTAGCATTTGACTTGTGCTTGTCTGTGAACCTTGTAACATCTGTAGCACTTTAGAAGAGCTCAGCAGAGATAGCAGGCGGAAGAGTCTGGATATGATGCCGGCTTTTGACCTGTATTTCAGCAGGATCTCTTGTACTCAAGGTCTTCAGGGAACAGGCTTTTCCCCGTTTTTTTTATCTGCTTTGAAGGTAGTCACTAGAACCTCTTCTCTAATGTCCTTCTATAGTTCTTCTGTGTCCTGTATGAAATATTTATCCTCACTTTGCTGCTGATTCTTTTTTCTTTTTTTTTTCTTTTCTTCTTTTCTTTGTAGATGGTCCAGATGGTGAAGCTCCCTCTCCTTTTTCTTTATCATGATCTGGAAACTTTTGATCATTAGAAATCAGTTCCTGGGACTTCAGAAGTGAAGATCTTTCTTCAACTACCCAGTTCCCCCACTCCTCTGCTGGTGCATTCCAGTCTAAGCTGGGATCAGCAGAAAATAAGCCATTTAACTCAGACCATTTGTCATCGATATAGGGTTGATTACGGATAACATCCCACTGATAATCAGAAGTGGTAGACTGAAAAGCTGGCTCACCAGAGAACACAATGCCAGAAAATATTGAGTTCTTTCCCCAGCTTTTATCATCTGCATTATCATCACTGGTGTCTTGAGTCCAAGCAGATGGCTCTGCTTTCCTCTTGACTGCAGAGGCAGGTGGGACAGCATTCCACTTTCCCTCACCTGCTCTCAATGGTGAGGTGAGTTCTTCAGACTATTCACTCCTGCCTCCTCCATTACGATTTTCATTCCATCCTGAAGAATCCTGAATTGTAATATCTCCTTTTCCAGACTTAAAGTTGCAAATTTCAACATGTAGACAAGAATCGCCTTTATTTTTCTTGGAACCAATAGGAAATGATGCAGTTGTAAGTTACTAAGTGGTAGCTGTGATGGTATTTTATATCCCAGGCCTAGTTGAATCCCAGTGAACCAGAACCAGTCAGTACTTTATCACGTTTACGGTGTTGTCGTTTCTCTTTGTGACTAATTTTAGTTTCCCAGGCCCCTTCATCAACTTCCTTTCCATCACGGCACGAACTGTTTGGCCCTGCTTTAGCATCTGACTTTGATTTCTTATTTTTCTTTGACTTTTCATTTCCCTTGTCTGTCTCTGGTGGCTGCTTTGCTGTTATACTTTGGGACGTTCTAACTACTTCATCCTCAGGTACTTTAACAATCAGTCTGTCTGATTTGGGCTTTTCAGGGGGCCTTTTCCGGTTGTTCTTTTGCTCTTGGCTTCTGATACTCTTCTGCGTGCCAGAGTCCTTGGACCAGAGCAGGTGTGGCTGCTTCCATCATCTTGCAGGGCAGGCTCCATTGCTTCTGGCCTGTGCTGGCACAATCAGGAACCCAGCCCTAGCCTAGAAGGAAGAGTCGCAGCAGTGTGAGCACACGGGTGGCCAGCAGCATCAAGCAGCCTCAGTCCTACTTCTGTTCCAGCCCCAGGTCCAGGACCAACTCAGTGCGCACAGAAAACCTAGCTGGAAAACAACTCAAGAATAAACAGAGTGTTTTTTCTACGTGCTGGGCCAGCTTGTTTGGCCAGCTCTTCCCTCCCTTCAGATAGACTCAAGGGATGAAACCCGGGATCACAGAAGAGTCTTGGGAGGTGAGGAGGGCCGCGGAGCACATCTCAGCAGCTCCTGACTCCAGATCGGGGAGGGCCAATTGTTCCCAGTCTGGGGTTTTTTTTTTTTGTTTTTGTTTTTGTTTTTTATAATTTATTTTTTTCTCAAATCGTAATTCATTCACACAGGAGTTATAAACACAGAAAGGCAGGATGTGGGGAAGAGAATGACACTGGAGTGTGGGTGATCAGGAGGAATACAGATATCATCAGAACCAGGTATCGGCTGGGTGAAGGTTCAGGGGACAAGTAGCAGGGAGATGGGACTGGGAGGATGTTTGGATCACACCCTCACAAAAATTAGGAGGAGGGGGTATGGGAAAAGGGGTTTTAGGGGAGAATGGGAGAGGAGATAACATTGACAGGTAAATACGTATAATATCCAATAAAAAAAAAACACACACAGATAAAAGGTCTAAAAAGAAAAAAGAGAGAGAGGGAGAGAGTTTACTTATTTTAAATTATTTTCAAAAGTTTCTAGGAGTTGCTAATTGGCTAAGATCCTATTTTAAGCTCTCCACAAAAGAATTTAAGTCTCTGTTCAATATTCTCAAGAGAGATGTAAATCCTAAATTTCCTGAACAATTAATTGACAAAAGAGAGGTAATCTCACAAAAAGTAGAAGAAGCTATTACTAATCGATATATTATATAGTCTGATTAGTTGTCGGCGGTGCTATAACAGTCCTTTGACAAAAGATTATTAATATAGATTTATATATCCTTAAATAGGGTTTTCACGACTCTCTGAGTGTGGAAGGAGTGACTGTTGGCACTTCTGTCCTGATTTTACAAGAACTCTGAAAAATTGGCTTTAAAAACAAAAGAGGGGAACGATACCCCCACAGAAGGAGTCCCCCTGAAATACTCTCCATCATGCCTTGTTCACTTTTATCTCTCTAAAGCTGAAAGCTCTTGGCAAATCTGCTGCTGACTGCCTCTGGCACCACTGAGGCCAACAAAACTTTGCCACAGATATGAGGAAGGACCCTCTTACCCTTAAAGGGAATGGCCCAGACTCAGTTCCCTTATGGGGCCAAGGATTGATATGCCTGTCTGATACCACAGAAGGCACAGCTAACTGGCTACCAAAAAGATTAATGAAAAAAATAGGTACCCTCACAAAGCCAGGCACAACCATAAATACGATGAATAACAATTTACATCCAGGGAAAAGAAATGTCCCTGAGAATTCCCTTCTTTTTTCTTTCCAGGTAAATTTTTTTTTTTTTTTTTAAGATTTTTCAAGTCCTGGAACTCACTCTGTAGACCAGGCTGACCTCAAACTCAGAAATCTGCCTGCCTTTGCCTCCCAAGGCAGATTAAAGGCATGTGCCACCACCGCAGCTGGCCTTGCTGCTGCTAATTCTAGGAGGACACAGGGCATCTTGGCCTTAGTATCTCCAGATGCAGCTGCTAAGTGGCATTAGCACCAGGTCCTGTTGTTGTTCCCTGGTGGAACAATGGTTGCTGTAGCTGCGCACACAGAGGCCTGCTGGGTAGTGTCTGTAATTTAGTTTTCTTAAATCTTCAGATATTATATTTAGAAAGGAGAATCCCAACATTTAATGTACTTAGTGAAATCTGTTCCTTATGCATGCCTATGTACGCCTGGACTTAAAGTTCACAGCAGCCTCAGTCATCATAGCTCTTGATAAGAGGGTCTACCCACCAATTGTCAATACAAATTGTTCAGTATTCATACAATAGAGTGGTCTAAAGCATGAAAATCAATAGAGTGACACACACTTTAGGAGAGGAGGTCAAGGAATCCAAGAGAGCAAAGTACAAAGAGGAGGACCCAGAGAGGAGGACCCAGAGAAGCACCAAGATCCCAGAATACATGTTAAAATTCACTAAATCAGGGTTCCTTTAGTTTTTTAAAAGTAAAAAGTTGAAGATGCCCTCCTTGAAGAAGCCACACTCCTTATCTTTGATAAATCTTATTTTCTTCCCAAGTGATCTTATTTTAGTTATACTTAAAATCTTTATTATGAAATTCTTCAAAAGCTTTGCTGAAAAGAAAGAAGTAAGAAAAAAGGAATAAAGGAGGGAAAGAATGAGGAAAGAAGGAGGGAGTGAAGAAGAGAAAGAGACGGGGAGAGTTGGCAGACTAGGTAGAGTGGGAAAACGGAACTCTGTTATGGTTTCAAGAGTAGGGACTTGCCAGAGTCTACTGTCTCCGGTCCTCCCTAAGCTGTGTGATCCTCTTCCTCCCATAAGCTACTACAGAGTCTCTGTAATACCTGATACTACCTCATTTGTTCGTTCCTTCCTTCACATTGCCTCTGTCACTTTGAACATCTCTATGTCGTTTACCTTATGTCTAGCTCTTCTTGTATGTCTTTTTCCAGTTTTTAGTTTTAAAATGATTTAGTTGGATTCTATTTTATTCTTTACTGATGGTACATGCAAGGCCTTGCAATAGTTGGAAAAGCCATGAGCTACATCCCCATCTTTTTTTTTTTTTTTTTCCGAGACAGGGTTTCTCTGTATAGCCCGGGCTGTCCTGGAACTCACTCTGTAGACCAGGCTGGCCTCGAACTCAGAAATCCGCCTGCCTCTGCCTCCCAAGTGCTGGGATTAAAGGCGTGCGCCACCACCACCCGGTGACTACATCCCCATCTTATGTTAAATAGCTTGATGTGCTTGTAGTCTTTTCACTCCTCCGCCTCTTTCTCTTCCTCCTCCTCAATAAATACATCTGGATAGGAAAGCATTCTATTTTTTGTGTCTTAATAACTAGATCACAGGAATTAGTGGAATTAGAATACTGGTAATAGTAAATTAAATTGCCTTATCAATGATAGAATTATAGCATGATTTTTCTACCAAAAAAAGGTAACTTTAAGGATGCTTGAAGATTTAGGAAAATTCAATGAATTACAAATAAGGAGTAATTGCATATTTGATGTATGTTAAGGAATATGTTTAATATCTTTGTACTTTTTCTATTCTGAATTATGACAGAGATTTTTCCTGATTCGATTTTTATGTTTATTGAATATAGCCCCAAATTTATTGTTATATGAATCCAGCTCATGTGTTATCTACAAGAATAAACAGATACAGTGTTCTTGTAATGTGAAATTTATCTAATTGAACGTGTCCACATCTGGAAAATAGACACAGGTATATTTGGCTTTCTCTATTACTGTCAAGGCTACTGTCTAGAGTTTCAGAAGCTATCATATAGCTGCCTAATGTCAGGGATTATTGCTAATAAGTGAAACCAAACCAAAACAACAACAAATCTCTACCATATTATATGCCTAGCTAATATCCTTCTATATTTTTCTTACAGGCAAAAATATAAAGTTGTCATTATGACCCTAAATTCAGTATCACTAAATTATAAATCAAAGTCAGGTTTGACTTTAATTGACCACCATCAGTGTAGCCGCACCATACACCATGGCCAGAACTTCTCATATATTAAATACAATCCTTTTGTATTTAAGATGAGAACTAATTTCAAACTACAAATATTTATCATGTTAACCATTGTGATTATACAGTTGATTCATGTGAATCATAATCCTGATGTTTTGTGGCTGATCTGCAGAACATTTTCATCACAAACACAAGACTCTGTGTCCTTGAACAAGTATCTATCACTTTCACATTGTATTCCTGTCTATCATCATTCTAATATCTTTAAATTTTTCATTACATAATTTATTTATTGTTTGGGAGGCACATCTGTACAGAAGACAGCTTACATGTGTGGAGGTTAGAAGATATGTTTTGAGACTGTGTCTGTCCTTCCATGATTGGGACCCTGGATTGAACTTTGGTCATTGGGCTTCTTGAAAGTCACCTTAACCTGCTGAGCAGTCTTGCTGACTTCATCATTTTAGTTGATGTGTATTTGTAGTTGATCACTGTAATTTCAACAGCTAAATGGAATCGTAAATCAGCATCAGTGGTCATAGCACTTAACACAGGGTCTCTTGTGGTTATCTATGTTTTAGAATGTGCCAACTTTCATCTTTGAGGATAAATGCTTCATCATTGTTTGTGTACACTATGTTGTCTTCATGCATGTCTTTGTGGAGTGATTGCATCCTTCAGACGTTGGAATGATTCTGCTATGGGAGTGATTATAAAGGTACCTCTTGTAGACTCTGATTTTATTCTTTTTTACTTGTAGTTTAATGGCACATTGTCCTATTATCCTCCCCTTGATTCTTCAATACCTGCTTCCTCTTATCTCTTTTCTGATTTTGTAGCCCATAACCATGTTCTCTTAACACTTATAAACATATGGACATGTCCATATGTTTCATGTCCATGTGATTCATGTCCTTGTTTCAGAAAGAACATGTTCTATCACTCTGTGTGTCATCTTGTTGAGTTCTTTTCAAGTTCATCTAGTCCTTGAAAATTTCATGATTTAATTTTCCTTTACAGATGAACAAAATTCCTCTGTGTCTACGTAGCACACTTCCATTGTCTGCTGATGAACCTCTAGGATGAACACAGCTTCTTTACTATTGTGAATAAAACAGCTGTTTACATGGATGTGCAGTATCTTTATGGTGGACATAGAGTCCTTGGAGTATAGGACCAAAATTATATATCTGGTTTGTATTGTAATCCTACCTATATTTTATTAAGAAACCTTTGTACTTATCTCTGTAACGAATATAGTATTTTCCCCCTCAAACCATACAGATTGATGATTGTTTTGCAATATCATCATCAGTATGTGTTAGTGTCTATTCTCTTGATGTTCATCATTCTAAGGGGGGTGTAATGGAATCTCAACATATTTGTAATTTTTATTCCCCTTGTAGCTAAATATGTTGAACATTTTAAAAAGGAATTTACTACCTATTTGTGCTTCATTCATAAAAAAAAAAAATCTTTCCTATTTCCCATTGACTTGAAAGTTGTTGCAAAGACTGTTTAATCTTTAATTTTCTTTATACAATCTAGGTTTTATATTCCTTGTTAAAGTACAGAAGTCAATGATTTTCTCCCATTCTGTAAATTACATGTCCACTTGGCTGGTATTTTCTTTTAACGTGCAGAAAATTTTTAATGCAGTTCAACTCATTAACTCTTGGTGCCTTTCCTGTGATATTCATATTGTTGCCTCTATCTAAATCTTGTTTTGTTACCATTTTCCTCTGAGAGTTTTAGCATTTCAGCTTTTGAATAATTTAACATTAATTTTTGTGTAACATGTAGAATTATAAACACAACCTGTTAGTCTTCAGTTGATACCCATTTTATACAAATATACTTAGAGTCAGAAGGTCTGAGAACCTAATCACTCCAAACATTCAAGAAAGGAATGATTTCATCTTTGCAAATTCTTCCTGAGAACTGCTGAGGCTCAGAAGAGCAATGGCAGGGAAAACCCGACTCCTCGATTATTCGTACTCAATACTGATCATTCCCTGTGTGTCTTGGTATCCTCTCATAGCCCCAGATACTTGTCCAGTATTTGCAGTTATTTACAACAAGATCTGATGATTCAATGTGTGGGAGATGCAGTAATACTACATTGGAATTTGGCATTTTTTCAATTTTGTTAAAGCAAAAACAATAGTAAATTGTGTAGTTTCTATGACATTTTCCTTTCAATAAAGCCTGCATTAGGATTTTTATTTCTCTGTATGTTCAGGTCTTTAAACTCCTGCTTTTATTTATACAACAGGTATTTATTTTAAATATCTGTTTATAAGGTATGTAATGATCTCCCTTTGCTATTCTGGTTAGCATTTCATTATTGTACTTCCATAATTATTGGTGACATTGAGTCTCATTTTGCACACATTTTGGACATTTCTGTATAGTTTAAAAAATTATGCCAGTCATGAACCCATTTCTCATTTATTTTATATTTGCTTTCTTCAAATTAAGTTTTAAATATTCTTTTTATGGTACAGAGGGGACTCAGTGGTTAAGAGTGCATACTGCTATTACTCTGGAGCTATGGTCAGACATCTACAAATCCAGCTGTAGGAGATCACAGTCCTCTGCTCTCTCCTGGCACTCACACTCACATGCAACAGCCAAACACACACATCATTAAAAACAAGATAACATCTTAAAATGAAATATTTTTAAATATTCTGAATATTTAATCACTCGTTGTGGATACTATTTTCAAATATTTTATGTTTCTCATGATGAATTTTAATTGTTTCCTATGAACTTCAGAGAAAATGGCATATTTTTAAAATGCTTTACTTAAAAAATTGACCCCAAATTAATGTGTTTAGTCAAAAATAATGAATACATTAATCTTCTTTGTCTCCTTTTATGCTTTTTGAGAACATTATTCTCTGTATTTAGCAATGACTGTCCTGGAACTGTCTGTGCAGACAAAATTAGCTTAGAATTCATAGATCTGTCTTCCTTTGTCTCTTGAGTTGTAGAATGAAAGGGGTCCAACACCGTATCCATGGAAAACATTACATTTTAGTAAACATATCTACTATTTTTGATTGAAATAATAGAGAATCCCTAATTATATAAAGAAAAACTTTTAAATATTCTTCTGTGAAAGAGCTATATAAATTGAATAAAGTAATGATCATTTTATTTAAGCTAACTAATGAAGTAATGGATACTCAATGTATTTCCAGGGTCTCTTGACCACAATAAATTTATTTACCTTTTAATTGGAAGAATGACTTCTGAAAACTTTACAATGGGAATTTTTCTCTTCTCCCAGATAATAGTAGGAATGCCTGGCAATTCCTCAATACTATTTTATTATGTCACTTTGCTATACACTGGAAAGTCCTTAATGTCCAAAGACCTAATTACACAGCACTTGACTTTTACCAACTTCTTGTCCACTATCTCAAAAAGCATGCTACAGATACTGTTGGATTTGGATTTAAAGATTTCCTGGATAGTACTGGATGTAAATAGATAATTATAGTCTATACTATCAACACATATTTCCAATGGTCTTAAGAATTAAGACACTGCACAGTAGCAAAATTACTGTTCTGAGGTAGCAATGAAAGTAAGTTTATGGTTGAGGAGTCCACAGGTAACCAAAAATAAGTGTTTTCTAATAGTTGTGACATACAGGATGAGAATCGCTTTTCTTTAGGAAACCTGGTACTCCAAATTAGGTCAGGAAATGATGCTAGGGGAACTCCCAGGCCTCATGGACTCAATGAATTTCATTATTTTGCTAAATGGACATATCCTTAAACTACCCTTTAAATTCTTATGTCCCTAACAATAGATTAGTGCCACACTCAGAAATCGTCCTAGAAGTTTCTGTGTGCTGTGAACATGGTTATCACACTGACCAAAGTGCAGAGAATCAGTGACTCTGTAAATGTCCAGTCACAAATGGGATATCTATATCATTCCCATCACTGAAGATTCAGATAACATCATGGAAAATAGCATGGAAAGAATGTAAGAGCCAGATGTCATGGATAATTAGAGGCAAACAGTACCTACTGGCTATGACAGGACCACTGCAGTCATGAAATCCCAACATCTGTGGTTGACTGCATTAGACACGCACAATACTAGGTAGGACAAGCAATTTCCTTGCCTGAGGGAGGGGTTCATGATAACCCAATACTAACGAAGTAGTTATGGACAGTTCCTGGCTTTCAGGCATGGAGAATCAGTTGTCCATAAGAATGTAGTCTCTAGTAAGTCAGCCAAGCTCCCAGGGGTGGCCTCACAAACCTATGAGTTTATGATCAACAGAAGTTGACTTGGTGGGTTATAAATAATAGAGGAAAGGAAGGTAGTAAACTTGGGAATGTGGGCTTGAATTTATAGGACTTAAAGGTGACTATGATCTAAATGCATATGGGACATTCTCAAAGAATAGTGAACATATTGTATTTTAAATATGCTCCAATAATCATAATATATCTTTAAGTGTATGAAGGCAAACATTGCATATGAACACTCCATTTACAAGAAGGTTCAGAGCAAAATAACCCAAAATAAGAGGCTATATGTTATGTATCCATATAAATTAGTTTTATGTATGGTTTTAGAGTGCAGTATAGTTAAGGAATGAATAACCACTACATGGTAAATATTAATCCATTTACTGGTCTAGAAATCAATCCAATATTGGAAATAACCGTCTTCATTCGGAAGGCTACATCTGGACATTTTGGGAGACATATTTGGTAGTTAGCTGCAGTTTTCTATGATGTTATGATAGCAAGAGATAAAGTTGGGACAGGATCTGGATTTCAAACAAGGGTTAGAACATGTTTTAAGGCTCTTTTAATTGTCAAGCTAAAATTGGTTTTGTCTCTTCTACAGTATTTATTGTAAGTTGCATTGACTGTATACTTTCTAATTGTGTTAGTGTGTTGAAACCTGGCATGTCTGTTATGGGGGTCTATCAACAAGCTTTTGTCTTACTGCCCTGAGTATTAGAAAACCTTGATTCTCTGAAAAAAAGCTTGAAAGTGCTGGAAGAAGTGAGTTAGGCTTTAAGCAGAAGCAAGATTGTAGCAGGCTTGATTATTGCTGGTATAACAGCTTTAATTTCATTAATTGCTAGCACCACTGCTTCTGCAATAGATTTGACACAAAGAGTTAAGACAGCAATTTTTGTTAACTATCCAGCAAAAAAAAAAAAGTTACTAATGTATTGAGTATACAAAAGGATTTATATAGGTGTCTAGAAGAACAGATTGATGTTCTATATCCTAGTCAAATCATTTGAAGGAGGTTCAGGGTTCAAGAGTTAGGAGCCATCTTAACTGTCAGGACAAATATCATTGAAGTAGTGTTATTTCTAAAATTTACAATGATTGTCATTATAATTAGAAAAAAGTTTAAAGACACCTATAGGGTGTTTGGCATAATTCTAACACCTCTTTGGGTGTCTTAACTTTGCATAGTGAGATTATGAATTTAAAGAATGTTGCTCTGTTGAGCTTTGATGCTGCAGATAATGCTGATAAAATTATCCATGGCCTGAGGTCAGTATTTTCATTTTAGTCAAACTCAGGAATGACATATATAGCTTGATCATGCTAGCCCTTCTTATTCTGGGAATAATTTTATTCCTGCCCATTGTGTTAAAGCTTGTCTCTAACTACATCAACAAGTTGGCAGCCAAAGTACATGACTTGAAGCTGAAAATGGAACCCCAGACAGGGTTATTAAATTAACAGGCTGACAAGCCAAGGACAGTCGGGTAAGATTCTGAACAGAGCCTCACCAACCTAAGACAGAAGTGCATTGCTTTTGAGAATGCATATTCCACGACAGGTCAGGAAGGCATTCTTGTCAGAAAGACCTAAGACAGGTTCAGTCTGGCTTATACAATAAAAAGGGGGAGATATGGAGAGCTTTTGGGGCTGCATGGCAGGAATCTGACATGGGCCAAGGACAAGGAAATGGGCTGCTTGGAAGGAATCTGACATAGGACAAGGACAAGGAAACGGACTACAGGCAGGAATCTGACATTAGGCTGGAACAAAGAAGTAATTTCAGGCAGAAATCTAAAGCCTAGGCTAGAACAAAGAAGAAATTACGGGCAGGAATCTAAATATTAAGCTAGAACGACGAAGTAGGCTTCAGGCATGTAAATGACCTTGGTCTAGGACAGGAAAGTAGGCTCAGATACTTTGGTCATCCTGATAAGCCCTTAGAAACAGTCATCACAGGAGTGATCATGGGACTCTGTTATTTGTCCTGTGTGTTCTTTGATTATCTGTATTTATTGTCTTGCTTGTTCCTTGACTATTTGCATCTATGGTATTGCTAGTTCCTCAATCTAGAACTGACCTTAATACTTGCATGTAACTTAAACAGGATAAAAACAAAAAATTATGAGGAGGGACGGGATAGGGGATTAATGGGGGTGGAGATGGGGAAAGGGGATAACATCTGAAATGTCAATAAATAAAATATCGATTTAAAATTTTAAAAAATTGTATGAATAAGAGGATATTTTTGACATTTTGGAGTTTCTGAAAGAACTTCAAATTTTTAAAATAAAAATGTTTAAATAAAATGAATAAATAAAAAAAAGAAAATGTGACATGAAGAAAGGTAAACAAAGATCATTCATTGTATTTTCTTCCTTCATGATTCTCAATTCAGCTGTTCTTCAGAGTTTAAATAAATCTCCAAGGATGTCTGGGCATTAAAAAAGTCTTCCAGATTGTCCCACATTCATGAAGAACATGTGGCAACTTCACGTTCTTAGCATTGGCCCTTGGTTCCTTCTGCATCCCTCCTTGTGACACTGGGGTTCACACAGATGGTTTCTTCCTAATTACTCCAATTGCTTCTTTTCATTTGCTCCTGTGATTTGCACAAGTTTGCACTGATATGTAATTGGTGAAAACTCATTTAAAAAGTTCTCAGTCTCTTTTGTAGATGGTATTGTGGATCTAGACTTGGGTTGGAAAGCACTCCTGTCAGCAAATAACAGGGGACAGGAACAGGCAGGCTCAGAGCCAGAAAGGGCTTAGGAGTGAGTGTGGTGCCCCTCAGATGGAGTATTACAGTCTTGGAAATGACATTTATCTCACACAAATTCAGATCATGTTCTCACACATGGCTCCTTCTATAGTTGTAAAAATTTACTAATTTCCATAGAGTTTTGGATTTCAAATGCTTCAGTGAACAACATTGAACAATTGCTAGTGGAATTCGGTGAAAGGCATTGCTAGTAGAATGCGGTAAAGGGCAGGGAGCACCAAGGAGGAGTCTGAAGCAAGATATACAAAAGACAGATGGTGAACCAGGCTCATCTCCCTCCACAGATAGAAGGGCATGTGTTTCCTTTGTGGAAAACGTGTTTGGTAGACATAAAGTGAAGACTGTAGTCTGGGGAGAATTTTAAATTGTGTGACAAAAAAATGAGTATAGTTTTGTTCCTTATCCTTTTCATTTCCTTTTCTATTTTTGTTTTGTTTTGGTGTTTTCTTATTTTTTTTAAAGTGTGTCCTTTAGACTAATGTGCTCTCAAACTTACTAAGAAGTTGCAGTTGACTTTGCACCCCAATCCCATGGCTTCTTACATCACTCCAGGGTTTCCTCCTTACCTCATGCATCCTTTCTGTTTGTCTGTTTGATTTGGTTTTGTTCTTTGAGAAAGTGTCTCCTTATGTCACCTGAACTGTCCTAGAAATAACGTAGTCCAGGCTGGCCTCAAACTCACAGAAACACAACAGGTTCCTTCACGTGTGTGGTGGGATTAAATGGTGGGTTGGGCTTTCTCCAACTGTTCTCATTGTTTGGATCAATTGTGTCTTCTGAAATTTACATTCAGAAAGAAAACAATGACACATCTTCAGATAAGTGGGTTTATTTTCCATGAAAACAAATATTTTCATATGAATTCTTCTTCTGACCAATGTTGCCTAATTTATTAAAATGCAGAATATCATCAATAGGAATGAAAAGCAATGCAAAAATATGATGCAATTTTTGTACCCTGAAGATTCAATCCTTCACATACCTTGTGGCTAATCCATCCCAAGAATGTGTTCTTCTAGCCCTATCATGTGGCATTTTTCATTCTCCCAGGAGAACTGCAGCTTGAGTTTTCAACACTAAAAAGCATCAGTGTTGTAGTCACAGAGAAAATTCAAATTTTTAATCACTGAGCTTCCAACCTTCTTTGGGATTGTGGCATTTGGGGTTTTGCTTTTTTATGTTGAAGTCCTTCATTTTTCCGAAATCTGACCAAAATCATTGGGATTTAGACCTCTGGGATGTGTGATTGGAGTCCCTAAATTAGCCCCCTACCCCCACACAGTCTATAATAGTCTCCCAAGCCATAGTCTGACTGCAACTTCTTCTGGTTTGGTTCCCTGAGACTGGTAAACTCGCCCAGGAGCCTGTTTCCAAAGAAAACTATTTACTTAAATTTGGCTGAATTGGCTTATCCCTTCGGCGGAGAAAAAACGGGATTCATCTTGGTGCAGAAATAGGAAAAGTTGAGTCCCCAGCAGGTGGCCTGGATCCTTCTTGGTCACGTGAGGATCAATTTCTCTTCCCTTGTTTTTCTTAACTGGAAACATCAAATTTTGGACTTGATAAGTAACCTGTCCTTAGCCACTGCTTAATTCTGGGTCCAGGACCCCACTGGCCCTCTCTGCTGAGTCTCAAGTCATGCCAGAGTTAACCTCATCAGAACAAAGACTAAGTTTTTGTTTGGGGGGAACCTCTTATAAGATGTCTCTGTATTGAGGTTACCACCCCTGCAAAAACAGTCCTTTCTAGCCCACATTATCAATTAGGACACCAATTTCATAGTCTCGAGATCTCCAGCAAACTCTGGGAAGATGGCTATTACTGGATCCAAAATTGATCCCCAGATACCTCTTGGATGTCTTCTTTGAAAATTATCCAAATTGGGGTCCTTTCAGAACTTGCCCTCCTAAATGCCTGATCCTATTTTCCTCTTTGGCTTGGTCCCAATACACTCTAGATAATCTACGTGGCCACCAGAGGGCACTCTAGACTTTAATGCTCAAGGTTTTTCTTTTGTTTTGTTTTATTTTGGTTTGGTTTGGTTGTTTGTGTTTTTGTTATTGCTTTTTTTTTAAACTGTGCTCCTGCCGCTTCCTCTGTAGTCCATGCTCAATGGCTCAATTCTTGTTGGCCAGAGTTACAACACCTGTGAATCCTCTTTTATCTGGGGATTTGGACCTGGAGTCATCTACCATGACTGAACCACAGGAGTCATTGCCCCTCCCCCTTCCTTGATCCCAATCTCTTCTCTCTTCTGAGACACAGGCCAAGGCCCAGCCTCTGTCCCCTTACCCTCCTCCTCAGTCTCTCTTCTCACTGTCCCTCCCTCTTCATCACTGCTGCAGGTTTCATTTGATAATCAACTGCCTCCCCTTTACCCATCATCTTCCCATCCTCTTCCCTCCTCAGTGCTTACTCTGCACTCTTCCTCTTCTACAACCCCACAACCCACACCCTGGTCTCTGTTCACACACTGGCTTGCCCCACAAGAATTCTCTCCTGTGGCATCTCACATGCAGGCAGGCCTCTGATCTTCTCTGCTCACTGTCCTCCAGGTGGCAAGAGCTGAGGGGCTTATTCGAGTCCACATTCCTTTCTCCATGTCAGACATCTCCCAGATTGAAAAATGGCTAGGTTCCTTCTCTGCCAAACTGCCCACCTATAATAAAGAGTTCCTCTACCTTTGCCAGGCCTATAACCTAACTTGGCATGACCTTTATGCTATACAAGCATCTACCCCTACTCCTGAGGAATGTGGATGGGTTCAGCCAGCCACGAGGCAGTATGCAGACCAGACCTATCTAGTGGTCAATACAGTCCCTGTGGGTAATGTGGCAGTGCCCACTAGAGAACCCAAAAGGAATTACCAGCCAGATCAAAGCGACAACCTCAATGTCTGCTGCCTCCTTCAGAGTGTTGAATCAGTCTCAAATAAAGTTGTTGACTTTAATAAGCTCCATGAAATCACACAACAAGCAGATGAAAATCCACTCATTTTTCTAAATCGATTACGGGAGACCATGATCTGATACACCTATCTGGATTCCACCTCCTCCTCAGTGGAAGCCACAGTTCTTGCTACTTTTATTTCTCAGTCGTGGCCAGATATTCGAAAAAAGCTAAAATAGGCTGAGGATGGCTCCCTCCCCCCCCCCTCCCATGCAGGAGTTGGTGAAAATGGCTTTTACAGTCTTTAACCCGTGGCTGAGGCTTCCCAACAGGCTGGGCTACAGCAGAAGGCTACACTCCAATCCCAAGCCTTAGCAGCTGCCCTGAGGTCAATAGCATTCCCACAGAGGGAACTAGGGAGGTCTCCATGCCCCATCCTTCTAGGGTCAAGCCTAAGTCAACACTGCCAGGGATGTGTTTCAAGAACAGCTGGGAAGGACATTGGTATCTTAGATGCTCAACTCAAAGCAGCCCACCAAGTCATGCCCTGCCTGCTGGCAGCCTGGCCACTGGAAGTCAGAGTGCCCCAATTTTGGCTTGTGCTCTTTGCCCAGCCATGGAGGCCTAGCCTCATCCCAGAGTAACACTACAGGTAGCTGGTAAGGCCATCTCATTCCTAGTGGACCATAGGACTACCTTCTCTGTTTTAACTTTCCATTCAGGTCCCATGGTCCCATCACCAATTCTGTCACTGGGTGGGGGGAGTGGAGGGGTGTTGATGGAACCCCCTCATTTCCACCTAAGACCCTGCCATTCCCCTGTCTTCTAGTAGGACGACTTGTTTCACTCTCTTTTCTGGTCTTGCCTAACTGCTAGGTTCCTTTACTCAGCTGTGATATCCTCAACTGTTTTAGAGACACCCTCTCTCTGGACCCCATAACCTCTCCTGACTCCTATCTTCTTCTTTCCCTAGTTGCCTCACAGATCCCCACCCCAGACTGCCCTGTCCCTATCCTGCCAGATCTGGTTGACCCACAAGTGTGGAATATCTCTACACCAGTGATTGCTACCCACCACCAGCCTCTTCATGCATCTGAAGGACCTCTCTTCCTCCTTCCCCAGACCTCAATTTCCCATCTTTGAAACCCAATACCGAGGTCTCAAGCCTATCATTACCCATCTCCTACTTCCTCATAATTTTTATTGACTCACCTTGTAACATTCCTATTCTCCCATTGCTTAAGCCTTCTGGAGCCTGATGTTTAGTTCAGAATCTCTGCCTCATTAATCAGGTAAGTATCCCAACCACCCTGTGGTTACCAACCCTTACACCCTTCTCTCTAACATTCTTCCTACAGCCTCCCACTTTACTGTTCTGGAACTTAAAGGATACCTTCCTTTACTGTCCCCTCTACACCCTGACTGATCTTTTCACTTTACCTAAACCAGGGAGGACCCTGATACATGGGCTGCAAGACAGTTCACATGGACAGTTCTCCCTCAAGGTTTCCTCAATTTTTTACCCCCAAGCTTTGGCTGGAGATCTCTCCTCCTTAGACCATAATCCCAGCACACTCTATTATGTAGATGCCATTTTACTCTGCAATTCTTTTTCTCTGTCCCCCCAAAACACTGCTTTACTCCTAAACTATCTCTGTTCTCTGGGTGAACATGTCTCTTTGTCTAAAGCTCAGCTGTGCTTTCCAACTGTTATATACTTGGGCATCCAACTCACCCCAGTGTCTAAGACCTTCACCTGAGACAGAGTCTAGACTTTGCTGAACTTGCATACTGTGTCTGACCAGATTCTATCATTCTTGGGCCTGTTGGGATTCTTCAGAGAATGGATCACCAATTTTTGACAATACGGCTAGGCCATTATATCAGGATCCTCATGGGGTCCTTCACCCATCCAGCCATGGTCTGTTGTCACTTCTCTTTACTTTGGGATGCCCTCTTACTAGGCCTTGCCCTGGCCCTGCCAGAATCTACCTGCCCCTATCACCTCTTTACAGATGAGAAGATAAGGGTGGCCACAGGTGTTTTACCTCAATTGTTGGGCCCTCCCATCAGGTCATAGTTTTTGTTTTTGTTGTTGTTGTCCAAACAACTAGACCCCACCATATATGAACGGCAGCCATGTTTGAGAACCCTAGCATCGTCAACAATAGAACTCACCTAGGAGGCCCTCAAGATCATCCTATTCCAGCCCATCACGATATACTCTATCCATTGCCTGGGTCATTCCTCTCTTTCTCTCTTTGGCCCGTCGAGAGTCCAACCCTTTCATCTACATCTACTGTTCCTGGAAAACTCCCAAATTACCTTGGCCTCCAAACCTGCCCTCAGCCAGGTAACCTTCCAGCATTTCCCATCATCCTCTGATACCCCTTCTCATTCCTGCCTAGAGGCAGTAGAGACCTTTTTCCCACCCCAGCCCAGTCTTCTACAGCAACCTCTCACAGACTCCCAGCTCACCCTCTTTGTAGATTCAAGCTCTCTCATAGATAATGATCACTGCCACTAAAACAGTTGAAGCAAACCACCTCCCTGTGGTGACCTCTTCCCAAAAGGCTGAGTTAATTGCTTTAACCAAGATGCTCCAAACAGCCAAAAATCCAACAGGCTAACATGTATGCCTTCTTAATAACTTATACCCACTACTCCCTTTGGAAGCAAAGGGGTTTTCTCACCACCAAGGGTATACCCATTGTCAATGGCTCCCTTATAGCAAAACTTTTGAAGGCTCTTCAACTCCTAACAGAGGTGGCTATAATTCACTGCCAAGGGCACCAGACCTCTCCAGAGCCAGTGGCTTTTGGTCATGCCAGAACTGACTCAGTTACCCTGGGTTTGGCTTTCAGCTCCTCTAGACCCAAATGCAAATCCTCTTCCTGACATATCCCTACAAACCTCAATACCAGCCATGGAGGTTTGGGGAGACAAAATCCTTGACAAAGGGGCCAGCCACATAGGCAAACTATGGATGGATTTACCTAAATAATCGCCTCACTCATCTCCAAAAGCAGGTGCCTTCGATCATCTCTACAACCATCAGAGCCTACACAGTGGTCCTAAGGCCCTATTTCAAATCCTAGTGCCCCTTTTTGATCCCATCAACCTCTGAGTCCACATTTTACAGGTCCACACTTCCTGCCAGACATGTCCCAAGACCAACCCACTGGGGGCTTTCCAGATATGACAGCCTCTGCATCAGCTGGACAAGGACTGTCAAATTGACTTCACTCATATGCCCACCCTGAAAATGCTCTGCTATCTCTAATACTAGTTGACACTTTCACAGATTGGATTGAGGGAAACTGCAGATGTAGCAGTTCAGGTGCTCTGTAAACATATAACTCCTCAGTTCCGTGTGACACAGACCACCCAAACAATGGCTCAGCATTCACCTGCCAGGTCATTGAGCTAGTGTCTGAAGCTCTGAGCATCTCCTGGAAACTGCACACCCTCTATCACTCACAATCCTTGGCAAAGGTTGAAAGAGCCAGAGGACTAATCAAACAACTAAACTCTCTCTTGAGCTCAGGTTATTTTGACACTTCCTCCTCGCCATTGCCGTCGCCAACCTCTGGGCTACCTCTTGCTTTCCTACAGTTTTAAATCCTTTTGACTCCTGTACAGAAGCCCATTCCTCCTCAGTCATCAACTCCTATCTGACTCCCGCACTGACTGGGTGCCTACCCTACCTCTCTCTCCTATGATCCTTTAGTCCCTTCTCCGTACTCACACTGGGAGCTATCTGCCTGCTCCCACACCAAAAGACCCAACTGCTCCTGAATGCATCCAACTCTCCCTCGGGAACTGAGTAGTCCTCAAGCAGTTATCTACCAAATCTCTAGAGCATCGGTGGAAAGGATCCTTCACTGTGATCCTCACTACAACTTCAGCTTCCAAGCTCCTGGGTCACCACTGTTGGTACCATCTTTCCAGACTCAAGAAGGCACCTAGCCAAGATGAATGGTACAACAACTGAGACATTCCACCCTCCAGTGAGGGGCTGGGAGGGCCTAACTAGAACACCTTCTCCTTCAATTGGTGGCAATCTTCCCTTTTCCAATGGCTTGCCCCAATAATAGGATCCTCATTTTTACTTGCCTGTTTTCTTTTTATCCCCTTCTCCTCTACCTTCTCTGAAAATGGATTCAGGGTATCTCCTGCATAACAGTCAATTAGATGCTCCTTCATCCAAACCTCCCATTAAACATGGGCCCATATCGAGGGAAAAAAACATCACCAGAGATGGGAGACTCCTAGAACATTCTGGGTTAGACAGTTTTTAATCTCCATTGGGAAGTTCCTATCTCCATATTTCTTCTCTCCCTTCTTGGTTCTGCCCAGTCTTGGTCTCTTTCCCCCAAGATAGCCATTTGGTAGTAGTTGAAATGTCTAGGCAGAGAAGGTCTGAGGATGTACTTGGAACAATAAGCAGCCTTTCTTAAACAGGACAGTCCTGTTTTTCTGATTGGCTTAACTTCATCTGATTCTCATACAATGCATCAACTAGTTGAAGACAACATTATGGCCAAAACTCACAGGAATGTGAATTTGTCTTTCCCTTAGGGACAGTGACTCAAAACTTGCAAATACAGTGTGACTTGAGACAACAGAACATGGGAAAGCCAGGATGACATCATTAGAGATGAGGGATAATCAGATGAGCTAACTTATACCCTAGTAATCCTGTGCAAGTATATTGAGGGCAGGTTTTCTGTCATCCACAGATTCCTTGACAGTGCTCATCTGGCAAATTTTTCAGATCCCCAGCTCCATGCATGGGAAGGAAGCCCAGTTTTCTGAGAATGTGCCCTTAGAAGAAGTCAAGGGTTGGTTTAAAGCAGCAGTCACCAATAACTTCAACATGAGAGAATGCAAGGACACATTTGCAGATATACCATGACATGTTATTAGCAACTGGTCAGTAGGGAACCTGGACAGAAGAAGGGTGTTGTGTGTAGATCTCTTATGGGGGTACATTTTAGTACACTGTTTAAATTCCATAGTCATGAAACAGAGAACATGATCAAAATATTCCCCACATCTCTAGTGAAAGAAATGACAGGGTTAGTATTCTCAAATCTGTTGAACTACCTTCTCATTTTCCTGAAAGAACAGTATCCTGAGTCTGAAGAGGGAGGGAGGTGTTTCTTATGGAGTTTCTCAAGATGTCAGAACAAGTTACGTTACATTCAGATCCCAGGAATTGAGTCTGAGAGCAACTGTTTCTGAAGATTTCCCTATGTGTGATCTAGAGCAGCCTAACTCTGAGCCTGCCTTGTCTATCAGAATCATGGGGTGATCTCCACATGTGAGTCACTAGAAGAGTATCTACTGAGTTCCCAAATCACAAAAATGTGAGGAATGTCCCAGAGTCTTCAAATATTTCTGTGGCCTCTCCATGCTCCACCGAACACACAGGAAGGAGAGACCATTTTTCTGTCTTGAATGTCATAATGGCTTCTATGGAGTCTCAGAATCCGAGTTTATGATGTCATATACAAGGCAGAATGTGAAAGGTCCTTCAGCCAAAATATCAACCTTAAGGTTCATGAGAGGAGTCATACAAGAGAGAAGCCCTACACCTGCTCTCTATGTGACAGTACCTTCTGCAATCCTCCACATACTACTATCATCTGAGGAATTACAATAAATTTGACTGGATTATTTACCTTCTTCACCAGAGGAAGCAGGATTTTTGTCTCTGTCTCTCATTTGCACACTAAGAAACATGAAGCTTCTAAATTGTACTTATCCTGTGAAGATGCTTAAATTAACTTCTGGATTGCTCTGTCCATCAGTTGTCACATACCAGTGACATGTAAGGGTCAAGCAGGTGAGTAGTTTGTCCGTTTTTTCACTAAGGTTTTCAAATGCCTAAATTTGACTGATATCTTCTTTCTTATTAGTAAGTAAAGGTCGATGCCTCTATGTTTCTTCTTTGTTATGTGTCTTGTGTGTCTGTGTCCCATGCTTCTATGTAGGGTTGGTTGGCTTTAACTTTGAAGTTATTTGAGGAAAAGTCTTTCTTATTCATTAATATGTACTTCAGGTAAAGGGTCCCTGTAGCTCTTACAGACCATTTTTGTCTTCATTCTTCACACCTCTTAGAAAACCAATATGACATAAGTTTGCTTCTGGACCTAATTTTTCAAAATTTCATTTCATGTGTTTGTGACTGGGTGTATTTTATATGTACCAGATGTGTGTAGGAGACCCTATATGTCAGAAGGGAATCAGATCCCCAAGAACTAGAATTGTAGCAGTTCTAAGCTGCCATGTAGTGTCGGGCGCTCAAGATCTCACCCTAAGATGGCGTCGGCTGCCCGAGAGCCATGGAGTGAACAAGCCCTTATTTGGCAAGTGGGGCTGCACCCTGAGTGAGGAGATCTCGCATGATCTGACGCGGGCCTATGGAGAGATGAGACGTGGCACATGCTGATTGACCCTGACAGAGACATAAGCCCTGGCCCGGTGGGGAACGGGGTCACTTGTGAAGATTCTGTGAAGCTGCAAAGACGCCTGAGTAAACCGCTCTGAGAAGGAACCTGGGTGTCGTGTGTTTTGCGCGACAATGTAGTTGCTGGAAACTGAGTCTGGCTCATCTGAACAAGTAACAACTAACAGTCTCTTAGCCACTGAGCTCTTGAATCTCACTTCTGCTGTGTTCTTCAGATCCAAACTCAGGTTGTTAAAATTTCTAAGTCAAGCACTTTTATCTGCTGAAACATCTTTTCATCCCACGTGTGGTGGTTTGAATATGTTTGGTTCATTAGAGTAGGTGTGCACCTTGTTGGAAGTGTCACTGTGGGGATGGGCTTTGAGACCTTCTTCCTAGCTGCCTGGAAGTCTGTCTTTTCTTAGCAGCCTTCAGTTCAAGATGTAGAACTCTCAGCTCCTCCAAGGCCATACCTGGCTGGATGCTTGACAATAATGGACTGAACTTCTGAAACTGTAATCCAGCCTCAATTAAATGTTTCCTTTATAAGAGTTGCCTTGGTCATGGTGTCTATTCACAGCAGCAAAACCATGCATGGTTCTTAAAGTTGAAGAAAGTAATATGAGTGAGTGGACAGTGAGTTACATAATGGAAGAAACAAAACCTGAGCACACAGTGTTCTAGAGAGGCTTCCTTTCCCTACTCTACTGTGTGTTCTAGAGAGGCTTCCTTTCCCTACTCTACTGTAAGAATTGGTTTTATCCTTTCACCTTTTGGGTCTCTCAGATGGAATTTAGATCCTTACATTGTGGGGCAAGGGCTGCTCCACTGATCCATTTCTCTGGCCTCATTCACATTTTGAAACATACTCCAAGCACTGGCAGTTAAATAGGAAGTTAAATTTGCAGGTGATAGAAGCTGTGCAAAGCAACATTATCCACAGAGACACCAAAAGGGCAAATGTTTTCTAATTTATTCTACAGTGACAGTAAGTAGGGAAGGAAGATAACTTGCGAGATCAGCTAAAACAGGTTAGAGAAAGCTCATTCTGTACAGATGGAAGTAATGGGATTAGGCTGGTTGATGGATTCACTGTCAGTTCACTTCTACTGGTTAAAGAAAAAGGAGGAGGTGTTCATGTTAGGAAAGCTTAAATAATGACAGCGGGGGTGGGGTGGGATATTCAAATGTCTGTCTGATGGCACTTCCACAACATTAAAATCACTGAGTATGTACATATGCAGTGTGTAGTACTTAACAGCCAGCAGAAGCTTGCCTATTCTATATAATCACTGCTGAAAGCCTCCCAGCCTGGAGTGGGTAGTAGCAGGGCCACAATGTAGGACTCTCTGTGTCTTTAAAGTCTGAGGGTCTCTTGACATTCTAGCTCTCTAACCGTACTGAAATAAATGATGATGATAACTTCTACAAAGTCCTAAAAACTTTCTTGCTCTTTCTGAGGGTGAAAAGCTGCTGCCTTAGGTGATTGACACCTGTAGAAAATTAAGCAATGTGGCCTTTGTTCTATCTCAGCTGGAACTGCACCATTTTAACTTTTGGCATGTGAAGTCACAGGAAGAAAAAGGGACACTTTGAAAAGTGATTGTAGAGTTTATTACTAAGTTGTAAAAAGTTTCCTATGAAAGCTATCTAAGGGGAAAAGTACTGAAAGGGAAACATTTTTCTCTAAGCCAGAAAAGGGAAAAAAATTCTTCTTTCTTTTCACATTGCTTTGTTCTCAGTACTTATACATCTTTCAGAATTCATGATCACATGTTAAAAAGTTCATCACAAGTTCACATAAAACATTAAATCACAAATTGAAATAGACATATACAACAAAGAATGTTTACATGCATATCCAGTAGGAGTAATTATCTGGCTAAACATCCATCACCTGTCACAGCTCCACAGGTTTATAGAAGATTAGTTTTGTATAGATAAACTCAGTCAATATTTTATCTTCTGTCCTAGCACCTAAAATGAACATTAGTTCCCTTTTTATGACCTTTGGTTAATTGTTTTACAAGCTCTTGGGATGTGCTCTGAGTAGTAGAAAGTCTGGTTACTGTCTAAGAGGTGACACATGGGGAACTGACAGAGTTCTCATTGCACTTATGACTATCAGAAAATGACCTAAAAACAGTCCCACTATAAAAGAGCTTAATAATCACTGATATAATTTTAGGAATTCTTATAGGATCATCATTAAGATTTAAGAAGTCATCTATTTGTCTATACAACATCACTACAAGACAGTATATCTTCTTAGATCTGCAGAGATCTGCTTAAAAGGGATGGGCTCATGCCTAGTGATTGTTATATATATATATATATTTTAAAGATTTATTTATTTATTTTATTTATGAGTACGCTGTCTTCGGACACACCAGAAGAGGGCATCCAATCTCATTATGGATGGTTGTGAGCCACCATGTGGTTGCTGGGATTTGAACTCAGGACCTCTGGAAGAGCAGTCAGTGCTCTTAACCGCTGAGCCATCTCTCCAGCCCTGTTATATATGTTTAATAATAATAGGAAAAACATATGAATAGTAGAAATCTTTTCTAAAATGAATTATCTTAGGCCTTGCTTATAAGAGAAAATCTGTCAAGGATTAATCTGGAGCAAACCATATCAGGAAGATCACCTACTAGTTATTAGCTTATCCTATTATGGCTCCTGACAAACCACCATATGTTTTGCTCTTTTGCACGTTGTTATAAAAAGCTTCTTGCCAAATAGAAGAGATTTTTTTCCTTTCCCTTTCCAAAACTTTTTTGTTTTTGTTCTTCCTTTTATTCAGAGTATGACTGTTTTGCCTGCATGTATGTCCTTGTTGTTCTGGGGTTTTGTTTGGATTTACTCACTAAACCACCACAGGCAACAAAGTCTTGAGTGCCCATGTTGTCTCCAATACTGGCTAACATAATAGTTAGAATTAAATGTTTGTATGAACCATACCTCTTGAAGGAAGGCATTGAGAACCCCATGGACTCCAATTCTTTATAATTGCTTTCTTGAATTTATTTGTGTAATTCGTCTTTACATTTACTGCGAAATAACATTAAGTCAAAGTGACTTTAAAGTAACTTTCAATCCTTCAGGTGCTGGGGGCCAGCCCTGGTGTGATCTTCTTTCTTGTCAGTTCTTATTGAGACAGCGGAGGAGGAAGAACTTCAGTGGGGAGTAAGACTTTGTCTTATAAGATATGGGGATAAGACTTTGTCTTACTAGATATTTAGGGTTGCTGTATAATAATAAAAAGTTTTCTTACCTAAATCTAAGTTACATTGCAACAGTAGTTTCTATGTTCCTCTGAGGCTAGAAACTTCGGTCTCTGGCACTTAGCACCTCATCCTAAAACAGTAGTAGGTAAGTAAAGGATTAAGTGCCTTTCCCCTTTTGTCCAGATTCCTCTTGCTTGTCTGGCTAGGGGAAATTTTGGATAAATAAACTTCTATTGAACCAGGATAAGAGAATAATGATAGGAGAAGGAAAAACTTTTACATAAGCAAAAATACATAAACTCACATAAATTCATATAGAGACCCACACATCCATATTTATACATTTCCGTTCCAACCAGTTGGGTTTACCTTGCACACATTCTCACAATTACATACTTACACATACACACATATCCACACTTACATATGCATTTAGAGTAAAAGACCAAGCACAAGTGCAGAATGAACTCTCACTCATTCTGGATGAAAAATGGGCTCTAATCTTTGTTGCATAGAGAAAGAAAAAGCTTCTACCCTTTTAATGCTAAATGAATTAAACCCAAGTTTGTAAGAAGAACATTTTGTTCCTTTAATAAGACTAAGCCTGCCTTGTTATTAAAAAAAGACCTGTTCTGTCCCATGGTAAGGAGAAACTTGCCTGCTACTTCTGCTCTTTCTTAAGTTCTATTCTGTCTAAAAAGTTCTCCTCAGCTCAGTTCTGACTCTTATCTTTGTCCTTAGCCTTTATATATCTTTTCAGAATACACTATCACTTGTTAAAATGTTCTTCACAAGTTCACACATTAAATCAAATCATAAATTGAAATAGAAGTTTACAAGAGAGAATGTTTACATACATATCCACTGAGAGTAATTAGCTAGCTAAACATTCATCACTTGTCACAGCTCCACAGGTTCATTTAATGCTAAAAACCATAACTAAGTTATTAGTGAAAGTTTTATAGATAAATCCAGTCAATATTTTATCTTCTGTCCTAGCACCTATAATAAGTTATTCGTTCCTTTTTTATGACTCTTAGTTAATGGTTTTACAACCTCTTGGAATGTGCTCTGAGTAGTAGAAAGTCTGGTTACTATCTAGAAGCAATTAACTGGTGACACATGAGAGACTGGCAGAGTTCTCATTACAGTTTTGACTATTAGAAAAGGACCTAATATTAGCCCAACTATAAAACAGCTTAATAAACACTGATATAATTTTAGGAATTCTTATAGGATCATCATTAAGACTTAAGAAGTCATCTATTTGTCTATATAGTATCACTGTAAGAGAGTGTATCTTCATAGGTCAACAGAGATCTGCTCAAAAGGTTGAGCTAACACCCAATGATTGTTATATATGTTTAATAAAAATAGGAAAATTATACTAATAGCAGGAGTCTTTCCTAAAATGATTTTGTCCTGGGCCTTGACTACTGAAGTTCTGTCATAGATGTTAAGGTGGTCATTTCAGGAAAATCATCTGCAAGTTATTACCTCATTCTCTGATGGCTTCTGACATTCAGGTAGATGGTATTAGGGAAATAGAGTTATTATGAAAATAAAAATTGATCTGTTTGGAAAGAGGCCAGGAAAATATAAGTTTATTTCCATAGAATATGACTACAGTGAAGATGGCTATCATGTTTCCTGGAATGCTACTAAATAGTGGTATCAATAGTCCTGGAAATGAGATGGATTCCTTTCTCATTATCTGGAGAGTTCAGTACCCTTAGCCTGAAGAGAAAGGTGATTTTTATGGAATTTCTCAGGATGCTAGAAGAACAAGTCAAGACATCTCCAGGTGCCATGATCTGAACCTGAGGGGAACTGTTTCTGAAGAAATCTCTATGGATGAACCCAGGTTCTTGACCAGTCTAGAGCACCCTACTTCTGACTCTTTTCATGCCTGGCAGAGTCATGAGCCAATCTCCATGTGTCAGGGTCACTAAGATAATCTACTGAGTCCTTAAACCACATACATGTGAAGAATGTCCCAGAACCTTCAAATATACTTGTAACCTATCTCCTACAGAGAACACACGAGAAGTCATTGTTCTGACTTTAGTGTCATAAAGACTTCTATAAATTCTCAGACTTCTGAACTTAGAGGAGTCATTAGATCCCCTGAATCTCAAATTAAAAGTATTGTAAGCTACCATGTAGATACTGTTAACTGAACCTAGGTCCCCTACAAAAGTAATAAATGCTCTTAACCACTGAGTCATCTTTTCAGCTTTTAAATCTGAGTTTTTACTCTGTCCTGTTCATCTATAATTAGGTCATCAAATTTCTACCTGAAGCACCTTTATATTCAGATTCTTACATTGTGGTGCAATGGCTGGCTGTTATGCTCTGAGCCATTTCACTGGCTCCTTTTAGATTTTAGAAATGTACACTAAGTAATAGCAAGTAAATAGAAGGTGGGAAGGTTGGTAACAAAAGCTGTGCAATGCAATGTTATCCACAGGGGAGAAAAACAGAAGGGAAATGATTTCCTATAATTGATTCTACAAAGACAGTATTAAGGGAAGTAGGTGAGCTTGTAGACTCACATAAACAGGCTAGAGAAAAGAAATTCTGCGCAAATGTAAGCACTGGGTTTAGGATGGTTGCTGTTTTCACTATCAGTTCACATCTACTGTCAAACTTCTACTAAACAGTCAAGGAGGACGTGTCTATGTTGAAATGCTTAAATAAGAGCAGAGGGGAAATCCTGATGTCTGCCCTTGAAACCTCAATGCTGATAATTATATAGCTATGCAGTATGATGCCCTACCTGCCAGCTGAAGTTTGTATCTTCTAGACCAGTGATTTTCAATCCATGAAACATGACCTCCTGTGGGTCACATTTCAGACATGCTGCATATTTGATTCATAACATTAGCAAAATTACAGTTATGGAGTAGCAACTAAAATAATTTTATGGTTAGGTTATAACACAAGGAACTGTATTAAGTGGTCACAGCATTAGGAAGGTTGGAAAGCACTGATCTAGATGATCGTCACATGCTTCATACCTTTCCACATTGTTATACAAGCATCTTTGCAAATGGGAGGGATGATTATTTTTCTTTTGTCAACTGTTTAGTTTTTTTCTTTGTTTTTTTTTTTGCAGGTATTTTCTGCCTGTATATATGTATGCTGTATTTAATAAGTTTTTTGTATGGCAGCAAAGTCTTGAATGTTCATGCCATTTCAAACACTGGCTATTGCTTAGCAATGAACCTTTGTGCCATCTATGCATCCTCTAACATACAAAATACTCTACGTCCTCAAGGAAAAAGTTTCTCTTAAGTATTTCTAATTGTTATTTTGAATCTATTTGTCTAATTTGCTCTTATTTTTACACCAAGATACTGTTAACACAAAGCGATTTGAAAGTAATTCTCAACCCTTCAGGTAGGTGATGTTATAGGCAGGGTTGTTGGTCTGTTTGGAAAGAGGCCATGGAATAACCAATTTATAAATTAGGAACTCTTAGTCTGATCCCAAGTACAGGATAGTCTGAGCCATATGCCACATGCATTTTATATCAATACATGAGAAATGGACATGTAGATCTATTCTTTTTAATTCTTCAAGAGAATTCATATAATGTGTTCTTAATAGAGCACTTCCCTCAGTGCTTAACATAGCAAGTATTTAGGGACATTCAACATCCTTCTCTCAGAACAGATGGCACAAGAAGAAGAAATTTCTGTGATTTAAACAGCTCATACTTGTCAGGATGCTGAATGTAATTGCAGAAGGAACCTAAGTGAAGAAAACTCTCTAGTAGCTTGTTAGATATTTTTTTAATGGTTTACTTTTATGTATGTAAATATTTTGCCTCTGTGTATGTTTGTGTACTACTTGAACTCCTTGTGCCCATAGAGGTCAGAAGATGAGAAGGATCATCTGTGTTGGCTGTTGTCCACTGAGTCAATCCTGGAAACTCAAGCTAGTCCTTTGTAAAAGTAATAGTTGCTATTGAATACTGAGATAATTTTCTATCCCCAGATTGTGAAATTCACTACAGCATGGAAGCCAACAAATGTGACATACACACATCATAGATTAATCATTTTGAAATTTTGACCAGAAGAACATGTTGCACACATGCTCTTTCCCTTCTCTAGTATCCATAATACTTGGACATTTTTATTGAAAATGCGGACATGACCAATCCAAGGGATTGTTGAGGAGGTTTTTATTGTACATATGAGATATAAAACATCCAGATGCATCAGGAAGAGTCCAGAGCAGGTGTAGAAGGTAGTACAGTATAAGTCCAGTGGACTGAATGTGTCATAGTAGGGTACAAATGGGGGTAGGGTGAGAGAAGGAAAAAAGAGAGAGGAGTTGGAAAGCACAAAGTGTCAGGAGAAGGACCAAGAGACCAAGAGCACATGGTGAAAATGTCTGGCTTTATAGAAAAGACAAGTTGGGAGAAAGAAATGAGGCACAAGGGTTACAGAGGTTTAGAGTATGGGGCTAGAATGAGAAGTGCTGAGAGAATCCATGGCTCTGTAAGAGATACTTGCAAAGAAAGTAAAAGAAAAGAACATGAATCTATGCAGTTTGGTCAAAGTATTGTAATTTTTAGCCAGACCACAATCTTCACATAATGTCTATCAACCACCATGTTTCACCATTGTGGGACTGTGCAAGGGTATCTTGGTTCTTATCTGGACATGGGCCTGGAACCCTGAGACTCCAAGGGAGAAATGGCAGGTGTTCAGCCACATTCCCAGAACCCAGGGTCCTGACACGCAGTCTAGTCTCCATGGACCTACATTGTTCAGTCACATAGGCCATTATAGGCCCTCCCAAAGTACATAGGTACAAGGCATGACTACAGGCCTCAGGCCCTAGAGAGATTTACATACTAATGAAGGCCAGAGGGTGGAGCCAATTAAGAATTCTTCCCAGAACCCCCTCCTTCTCCCTCCCTATTTAACTCAGGTCTGCCTTGAGTTTCAGGGGGTACATCCAGATCCATCTACCATCCACCATGAAAATAAATCCTTTTGGAACCAAGGACTTTCTCGTGTCATTGGGCTCTGCTGCTACCAAAGCCTCCAGCCTCTGGAACCTTAGACTTTCTCCTGTATGTGGAACCCACTGCATGGAAAGCCTCTGGGACACTGCTGTGGCTTTTTTACCCACATACCATAAGAAAAAACATCTCCTTTCTCTCTGGAGAGATATCAGCCTGGTTCACCCTCTGTATTTTATATTGTGCTACAGACTCCTCTTGGGTGCCTCAAACCCTTTCTCTCATTCCACTGATAAATGCTATACCTTGTTCACTGGAGCATTTGGGATCCAAAACTGTGGAAATCAGAACAATTTTTATAACTATGGAATGGCTATTTATAAGAACACAGGATCAGAATTCATGGGTGATAATGGTAATTCTAAGCCTGCTATGCTGTCATGTTCCTCACTCATTACCAGGCTCTGCTTGCCTCTGAGGTTGCCTGTTTCTGTGCAATGTTGCTCACAGAATTGCTTTTCAACTCAAATATATATCCACAACACTGTCTACATAAGGGACTTTTAAATTACTTTCTACCAATTATTTGTCAGTGCAAATATGTCTGAATCACAGGAACAAAAGGAATCAAGCAATTAGAAGTAACTGGGAAGAAGGCATATCTGTGAGTTTACAGAGTCACAAGGAAGGATAAAGAAGGCACTAAGAAACAAAGCTAAGAACTGAAGTTGATTATACGGTGTTGATAAATGTGGAAGAACTGAGACCCTTTCCCAGTGCCCAGACATCCTTGAGGATTTCTTTAAACTCTGAAGAACAACTAAGTTGATAGTCATGAAGGAATAAGATGTGTTGAATAGTCTTTTTCTTCATTTCTTCAAGCCACATTTTCTAAAAGATAGATTAATTTTTAGTATACAGTTGTCACATTCTTTATAAACTATGTTGTAGACCATGTCATGTTTATAAACTAATTCTTATGCATAGTTAAATATGTAGCCCCTTATTTTGGGTTAGTTTGCTCTAAAATTCATTTTAAATGGTTTATAATATATACATGATTTCCTGTATAGACTTAAGAGCAGATTATGGTTATAGGAATACTTTAAAATATAGTATATTGATGAATATTTTAATGTTACATATATATACAATGCACTAAGATTACTTCCACCTCTTTGCCAGTCCTCCTAAGTCCTGTAGATTTATGTCCACATTCCCAAATACACTCATTTCCATATATTTGATTTTTAAAAATTCACTATGTCAAGTTCTAGTATACATATAGTCATAGGTGTGTAAGTTTATTCACTAGTGTTTGGCTAACCTCTTAGGGACCATACCCTTTCAAATACTTCCCCTCTCTGCCTAGAAGCCATGAACTGTCAATAGCTACTCAGCTAGGCCTGAGCTACCATGAATCTATACTATAAGGTTGACTGCTCCCTCATATTGTAATGTTGACTGGCCAAATATTGTGTGCGTATCTTATGGAGGCAACCACAGCTTTTGTGAGTTTCTGAGTGTGGTGGTCCTGTCATAGCCAGTAGATGCTCATTTCCTCTGATCCTCCCTCACATCTTACTCTTTGGGATTTTCCATTGTATTTACATGCTGTTACCTGAACTTTTAGAGAGTGGAATGATGTAGATATCCCATGTGTGACTGGTTATTACAGAGTCACTCATACTCTGCAATTTAGTCAGTGTGAGGACCACCTTCAGAGCACACAGAAACTTTTTGGATGAGTTCTGAGTGTTGCACAAATCTATTTCTGTAGATATAATAATTTGAAGAGTATTTTGACACTATGTCCATTTAGCTAAATAATGGCATCCATGAGTCCTGTGAGGTCCTCTACCATGAACTTTTGGTTCATTTTTCAACCCCAGGTTTCCTGCAGAGCAGTGATTCTCAATATGTGGGTCATAGAACACAAGTTTCATATGGTCTTAGGGATCTGCAGCCATAAAATTATTTTTGTTGTTGTAAGTCTAATTTTGCTACTGAGCAGTGACTCAGTTCCTACAATCATTGGAAATAATTGTTTTCCAATGCTTACTGAGAACTCATTGAGAACTGTTACTACACAGGAGGTACCAAATCCAAACAAAAAGTGGCTGTTTACCACAATAATTGTTGTTACCAATGTAGCAATGGAAGTATCTTACTAAGACAGTCATTGTTATAGTTCATACTGTTCACAGCAGTGCAAGACTATTTATGACTTCCTTCCACCAATACCCTGAATGCATCTCAGGTGGTATGAAATATATACAGCAAGATTGAATCATCTTGATCTTTGTGAACTTGATTTTTCATTTCCCATATCCAAAGTGTATGTTGTCCTCAGCAAGAGGACATCAATTTCTGGTTTGTAACCAAGAGTAATGGCAATAGTCTATTGTAGGGGTCTCCAAAAATTCAGACCAAAAACTCAATGGAGGCTTCTCACATATTACTTTTTATGGCTTCAAAGATGGCCATAATATTCTGCATAGCATAACCCAAAAGAAATCCTCAAATAGTCATTCACAGACCTACCTTATGGGTTTTGCAAGTATTAGTTATCCTTCCCCACATCCCTACCCTGGTCCCTGTTCATCCATTTCCATGATAATATAATAGAATGCTGTTTTCTGAAATGGGACTAAAATGTATCACGAGTGAAAATCTTTGGGGTTTTACATAAACAGATATGTAAAGGAGGTGAATGTATGCATGCATGAATGTGTGTTTGTGTTTGTGTGTGTGTTTATACATATGTATACTTGTTTCTGTTTTGGGATTGTTCTATCCACTATGGTACATATTAATTTATCTCCTCATGTTTAGTTATGGAATTTTAAAGTTGGGAATCCTGGGCCGCTTTAATCTCAAAATACAGACTTTTATTAAAAGACTTATTATTATAGTTAGAAATCATATGTATGAGAGTCAAATTGACAGAATTTATTTGTATTTGTTAGCCTCCATTGTCCATATGACTGTTAGGGTGTTTCTGCAAGATTCAACTGAGGGCTGAAGACCTACTTGTAATTTGGGTGATATAATTCTATGGCTGGTGTAGAGTTTTAATAAATAGCCGTTGACCTAAAAATGGGAAGATATAAACAACAGCTTGGAGATGGAGAACTGACTCACATTTTTAAAGCTTTTAGTGATTTTGCAAAGGTCCTGAGTTAAGTTCCCAGCAAACTTATAGTGTCTTACCTCCACTTGTAACTACATTTCCAGAGCATCCAACACATTTTTCTTCCCTCTCTGGGCAGTGGGCATGCATGTTTTTTTACATACCTACATTATGCACACATATACTAAATTAAAAATGTAAAGTATTATGAGAACAGTTAGGAGTTAGACAGAAATTTTGGTACTTAACAGCACTGACTGCTCTTCTCGAGGTCCCAGTTTTTCTTTTTATTGCTCAATAATGGCTCAAAACTATCAGTAACTGAAGTCCTAAGAGATAATGCCATATTCTACAATGTGCAGGCATTTTATACATGTCATACACAAATACATGCTTAAAAGATAACCATTCACAAAAAATGATGTTTTACACACACATATACACACAAACAAAAAAAAAATCATTTCATGAGCAATCAGATAATGTCTGGTCTCTCCAGTGTATTTTCTCATGTTCACTCATACTTTGACCAACATTTTGTATAATATTGTAATATCTATCTATCTATCTATCTATCTATCTATCTATCTATCTATCTATCTCTATATCTATATATATAATTGGCTAATATTTTCTGTAAAAATATCTTATGATTAAAAAAAGAAAAAACTACTGATGATACTACATAATATCTGAGTCAGTTATAGAAAGCTTTATATTTTTAAACTGATATCCTAGCACTGCACAACAGATAACAGCATATGCCAATATATGAAATATGTCAGAAAATAAAGCTTTACCTCAATGTTTGAGAAGGCTATTTCTTACTAAAGCAGGGTAAAAATATTTTGGACCTAGACTTCATGTTGCTGATGAGAACAAAGGGGCAAAATATGGGAAAGCATATTTCTAGGAATGTAAACACACTTATCCCCCATAGCATTGGATATTTGGAGTAGGTTGTAAAGATTACCAAAATAGAGGAGAATGAGTAAGATAGGACAAATGTGCACACCAGGATGAGGATCATTTGTGTGGCTCTGTCTTCAGGAGAGGCTTTTAGAAAATGCTGAGTACTGTGAATATGCTTGACTTGTTTCTTATGTCTGTAGAGGATACTCACCATGGACACACTTGAGTAGGCCATGAGACCCAGACACAGTCCATCAGAGAAGCACAGTAAGAATAAATACAGTGCAGTTGCAACATTGCCTGAAGCAAACCATGAACAGTACCCATGAACCATCCTGTTAGTTGCATTTTTGTTGTAACTTGGACCTGACACTCTTGCTGCAGCCAAGATGTTTAGAAATAATTGCACAAGCCAGCTAAGTGAGCAAGAGGGACCAAGGTACTTGGTGGCTCTGTGTTTAAGCATCATCCACCTGGAGTTTCTGGAGCTGATTGTGATTGCTTGGAAGCAACTCAAAAGGCACATTGCATAAAGGGACATCCCCCTTGTTATTCTGTAAATATATATTATCAATTTACATCCAAAATCATCTAGGAAATTTTTATATCCATAATCTGACAGTGTCTGTGGAATGCCTTTTGAGATGATAAACAAGCTATTGGCAAAAGTCAGGTGCTCTATGATCAGGTCTTTGGGCATTAAATATTTTCCAGTGAATTTCAAAATGATGTAATAAAATAGTATTGAGGAATTGCCAATCATTCCCACTGTGATCTGGGATAAGAGGAAAATTCCTAGTGCAATATTTTCAAAAGCCATTTTGGTTCCTATTAAAGAAGAAAATAATTTTATTATTGACGTGAGACCATAGAAATACAGTAAAAATTTGCATTATTTCATACTATTAACTAAAACAATATACTTATCACTTTATTGTATTTATATGACTTTCCCCTTGAAGAAGAATATCTAAAGTTTGCTCTTTATTAAAGGAAATATTCTCTATTATTAAATGGAAATTTTTAGATATATTTACTGAAGACTTATGTTTTCACTGGAAAAGGTGCTACATGACCTATAACACAGCCATCAAGATATAGAGGCAGACAGACATATGAATTTGAGCCTAACCTGGTCCATATTGTTAGTTCTAGGACAATTATTGCTATACAAAGCAAAACCCTGTCACAATAGCTCCCCAAATGACTAACATTTTCATTGTTTTTGAGTAAACACAACGATTTGTGGTTGGTTACTGAAGAAAATTTCCAAGAGAATTTTTAAGATATGTCATTATTCCTGAAATTCACAAGAAACAGAATTCAAAATTCATTAAAAGAAACAACAGATACTTTTTAAAAATGTATTTAGAAAGAGGGATTAAATACTCAGGATGTATCCACATACTGACTTTTAATATTTGCTTTTTTAAAAATTATGTGTGTGTTCTGGGATGGTTGCATGTGAGTATGAAAGCTAGCAAGGGCAGCATGTTGGGATCTGCTACCGCTGGATTTGAAGATGACTGTGAGCCACTGATAGGAGCGAGGAATAGAGTTCGAATCCAAGGTAACAATAGTATGTGTTTTTAAACAGTGGCTTATCCATGTAGCTAGTAAAAAAAATAGTGAAAGTGTATTTGAAAAAAAAAACTGAAACAAAACAAATGACAGATGTGTTTGTTCTACACCTGGATCAATTTCCTACATACAACTCAGATGTTCAAAGTGTGTACAAAATCAACCTCAACATCATCATTAATTAATGGACTACAATGAGGAAATGAAAATCAAATTTGCAATAACTGATCATCACATATTCTATAAATTGATATTAATCAGAATATATTAACATAATTAAAATGCCAGTTAAAGCTGCTGAGAGTATCATAAAATAATGTCCCTTGTACAGACAGTAAAGAGAAGTAACATGTTGCAGCAACAATTCAAATTAATAAAGTTTTATCCTGAAATATTGATAAATTATAACTAGTTCCACTTATAATGTTACAAAGGTCATAGGATGAGAACAGATCCAAAGTCATATAGGGAATGACTACTTTTGACTAAAATGGGTAAATGAGGGATCTGAGTTTCCCTGTCATTGCCCTGCTTAACCTAAGAAGTTCTCAGGAAGACTTTGAATACGCACAATCATAACTTCTTGAATGTTTGTTTAGGAGGACTTGGTGGGTAGAACTTCTGATCCTGAATGACTTTGTGTAGAATGCATATCCACATGTGGGAAATAATTGCACTTATATACCCGAGCCATGCACAAAAATTAATGTTAAACTATTCAAAAGCTGAATGCTAAAACTCTCAGAGGAAAATATTAGCAATTATTAGCAATTAGAGTAAAATTATTAGCAATTAGAGTAAAATAAAGATTAAATATTCCCATCACAAATTTTCAGTCAACATACATGGTAATGAAATGGGCACACATTCCTTTAAATAATTACAAATGTGCAGTAAATGTTTTTTAAAAGTGTCCAACATTAAGAGATCTCTAGGAAATGAAATTACAAATACTTTAGGACAACCTTGCTTACCTTAGGATGAATATCATGAAGTTAATAAACAATAAAAATGTTGACCATGATGGCAGTAATCATTATTATGTACTGGTATGAGAAAAAATTACTACATTCATTATAGAAATAAATATAAAGATATCTCAAGAAATTAAAACTAGATTTACCACATAACATGGCTACATAATTTCTGAGCTATTCCCAAAGAACTCCATGTCCTACCACAGAGATGCTTCCACATCCATGTAAACTGCTCTTTTATTCACAATAGCAAAGATATGATGTTCATCCTTGGTGTTCATCAGCACATAATGGAAATAAGGCGTATCTGTACAGTGGAATTTTGTTTATCTATAAACGGAAATGAAATTGAGAAAAATGTTGAAGTACTAGATGGACTTGCAAATAATTCAGGAAGGTCACAGATTCAAGAAATCCAAGGTCACATGCCGTTTGTCAAACAGGGACATGTGCATATGAATATAAGTGGAGAGAAAGTGGTTATGGACTTTGAAAGCAGAAAGGAGATAAAATGATACAAACAAAAGACATGTTGAAGAATCCAGGGGAGGGTAAAAGAGCAAATATGGCATTAAAATGCAAAAGATTATAAAGGATATATAGAAGTGCAATAAAATATTGGGAGGGCTGGTGAAAAAAATTTAAGGAAGAGAATAAAAAATAAATTTGTTTGAAAAATCCCATAAGGAAATTAATACTATATATGATGATTAAAAATTTAAAAACAAAATAAAAAATGGATTATCATTTTATACTAAATATGGCCATTGAATAATGACTGTTCTTATAGTCAATGCACTCTTAAAAAGTTACATGCAATACTTATATTGCCATGGCCATTCTTGTGTTTTTTAATCCTCTATGGCAAAAATGTACATTCCTCTTTGTTTTACAGAATATATTTCCAATGTTAATAATTTTATTCCTAAGAGAAATGCTTTTTAATAAGATATTTCTTATGCTTTATTAATTTTATTGCTAGTATAATACCTTTCTGGAAGAAATTACTATGGACTATACAACCTATGTATATAAAATATTTTCATATGGAAGAGGAATTGCTATTTGAACCATCACTTCTACTCTTTCTATGATTCAAACAGAATTAAAATCAGAGTCTCGAATAGCTACTACCTCAGTCACTTCCACAACAGAACTTTCCAAAACAGCTGAAAGATGCAGTCATTACACATGCACATCAACATACAGTTGTATGAAGAAAGCATGGTATATTCATACGAAGGTATACCATTCGTCCTTTGAAAAGAATTTTAATACATGCCACAACCTCAGAGAAGGTAAGCTGATGAGACCCGTCAAGATTACTCAGCACGTACATGAGCTCTCCAAAAACCACAATAACTAGAATTTAATCCAGGATCTCATGAGGTGAATGGAGTGAACCAGTTCCATAAATGTCTTCCCTAATCTCCAAATGTATGTTGTATTAGGTTGCATAAGCCCTCCTGTACAATAAATGAATAATGCGATGAAAATTTGAAAAACATTAGAATAATGATTGATGGATAAGCAAGGAGAAGTTGAACACATGCTTATTTCATTGACACAAAGTTTTGGATTTGTAATAAAAATGTTCTGGAGTTCACCTGCAGAATAATAGGATTTTGTTTCTCAGGAATGAACTCAGGAAATCCAAGGTTGTTAACACTGTAAAGGATTGTAGCTTGACTTTTTGTTTTAACTTTTACAGTAAGGGCATTGTGGTTTATAAATGATGAGTTCATGCTATGTTGTATAATAGGGAGGTACATTTATCACAGTCAAACAGGACACTGACTTGGGTCACAGCTTTGTAAAACAAGTCACAATGGTGAGTGTTCATTTTTGTGTGTAAGAAATATTTTAAAAAATATTAGATAGGAGTATAATATGATAAAGTTTACTGTTGCTGTTTTTGTAGGGTTCACTTATTAACAGCAATACCTGACCTCAGGAAGATATATGATAGCTTCTGAAACTCTCAACAATGACCATGACAAGAGGAACACAGAAAGACAAATACTTGTGTAAATTTTTCAGAAGTAGACATGCCAAATTCTTTACATCACAAGAACACTATGTTTGCAGGTTATTTCTAATAACTAGTAAGCTGAGGTCTTGTACAAACCATTGTAGGAGTTTATTAACTGTAACATAAGAACAGAGTTAGGGAAATATCTATCAAATTTCAAAATAGCTAAACTATCAAGAAATTAAACATACTTGTAGTACATATTTACTTGTCTGATTGTAAGTCATACAAGTTTTAACTCAATCTATAATCTTCCACAAAATTCATTTTTCTTCATAGAAAAATTGCCCTATAATTCTATCATTGATAAAACAATTACAATTAATATTTTTAATATTATACATAACCCATTATTATATTAAATCTATTCAAACACAAAATAGGTTTCAATTTTCCAGAAACGTATAAATCTGTGAGAAGGAAGACTATAAACACCACCTTGAAATATTTAGCATAAGATGGGCATGCATCTCTTGGCTTGCTATGCTGTTGCAAGGCCCTAGGTGTGATCCCTAGTGCTCTTAGTTAAAAAAAGAGGAAGAATCTAAGTAATTCCTTCTTTTAAAAACTAAAAACTAACAAGAGACATGCAAAATGAGATGTAGATAGGGTGAGAAAGATGGAGACAAACACAGAGGTTAACTGAGGGAACAAAAGAAGAAAATTAGGTTTTATCAGTAATAAGAGAGACTTACTGGATGAAAAGAGTTTACACAGCTTAGTAGATCTCGAGAAAGTGTTGAAAATACCTGCAGTCTCACCCAGAAGTCCATTCCAGTCCCCACATCCTACACAATACCAGAGTACCTTTTCCCTACCTTGTCTATGCCTTTAGATCTTTTCCTCCCTTCTATCCTCCCTCCCTCCCTTCCTCCATCTCTCCCCATCCTTGTCTCCATCCTTCCCTTCCTTCCTACCTCCCTCCCTACTTTGTCTCCCATCTCTCTGTCTCTCTTTCTGTCTCTCTGTCTCTCTCTCTGTCTCTCTCTCTCTTCTCATCCTTCTTTTTCTTTTTTCCTTCTCTTATGCAGCACTCGAAGAAAATAAGATGCATGGAGAGCAGGAACATGGATTCCCCTAGGATTGCTTTCTAATGCCTTTGGCTTTTATTACTCCTATGCTCTGGACACTCACCTCGGCCCTGGAAGACCCCATGATGAGGATGATCACTATGAGAAGTAAGTGTGTGCTGAAACTCTTGTAAGACACTGTCCCTTACTTAAAGGTTCATGATCTCCTGGTATTCTTTCCCAAGAGTGGTGATTTTCAACTCAGCTCTATGCCTATGATGACAGCATCTCCACAAGGATCGGAGGTAACTTTTAATACCTTCCTAACAGAAAATAATTTTAAAAAATAAACAAAACAAGAAGTTCAAAATAAATGAGCTACTTCTTCAAGGAAGTAATTAGGAATCTGGACAGGAACTTCTTTGTCAGTCCTTAGAGCACAAAGTTAGTGGCAGAGACGTGTAGAGAACTTCTTTGCTAGTAAAGTACAAGCAGGCTACATGGCCTTTTGCCTGGAGGGCTGTTTCTATAACTCAGGCATCCCAGATAATTTCAGCATTCCAAAGTCCTCTGGTCCCAAAGACAATCAGGACAAAGGACTAACCGAGTTTCTGATTAATGTGTATCAGAGCAGAGGCTGGCTGCCAGAATCTCAGCCAGAAAGAACCTTTTACAGAGTCCTGGCTCCTCTCAGCCCTTCTCATCTCAGTCCCCTACCCTAAACCTCTGGAGCCAAAGAGCCTCATTTCTTTTCCTTTGCTTCTCTTCCCTAAAAGCCCGGACTTTTTCCACCATGTGCTCTTCATTCCTTGGTTCTCCTTTTATTTCTTCTCTTGGCACTTTGTCTTCTTGCATTTGTTAGCTGCTCTCTCTTCTCTCTCTTTTTTACTCTTCCCCATTCTCTTGCCTGTCATGGTCCGTCCAGTCAACTGGCCAAGTACTGTACTACCTTCTCAATCAACCTGCTCTGAGCTCGTCCTGATTCATCTGGATGTTTTATTACCCATATATACAATAAAAACCTTTTCCTAAATGAACATTTGGATTGGTAATATCCATATTTTCAATAAAAATGTCCAAATATTAATGGGTATGGGAGAAGAAAGAGCTCATTGGTCTGTGTGCAATGCATCCTTCAGGTAAAAAATTTCAAAGTGATTCAAATGTGTGTCTCTTTTGTTAGCTTCCATGCAGCATTGAATCCATCACATGGCTATTAAAGAAAATTGGCTGTATAGACAATTGATGACTTGATTTTTTTTTTTTTTTACTGTGAGCTATGATAAAGGAGATTGCTGTGAGCTTTGTTTTAGTTTAATTCAGGTATACACATATATATACACATACACACACATACACATACACACACACACACATACATGTCTTCTAAAGACACTTTGGTATCAAAGCTTAAGTTTTAATTAAGTACAACTATATATTGGGATTTTCCTTTCTCAATATATGACAGAAGATTTTAGAAATAATTACAACAATAGCAATATTTCCAGGAGCTTTACCAAAGGTTTGCTCATGGATCTGTCTTTGTTGACTCTTGATGGTGGCTGAAGTTTAATCTGTTTACTACTACTACATGGTTTGGGAATTCAGAAAATTATTTTCATATGGATGCTCCTAAAGCATAATGAACCAGAAACTTTTCTTGATCTTTCCCAAGAAAAAATATTTTCCTGAAATACCTACCTTAAGACTAGAAAATTATCTCAGGATTAAATAGGACTTATTACTTTTGCAGAGAATTAGGTTGAGCTTCCAGGACTGACTTAGTGGATAAAAGCCATCCCAGATGATTCTACACTATATTTTGACTTCTATGGGTAATATGAATACAAGTGGTATACAAATAAATATAGGGCAAAATATTTACATATATAAAAGTAAACCTGTTTTTTAATAAAAGATAACTAGTCACTGGAGAGCTTCTTCTCTTGAGTTTCTTCTGCAATAACATTATGCATTCTGACAAAATGTTTAAATCACAGAAATTTCTTCTTCCTGTGCCAACTACTTAGAGAAAAGGAACATGAATGTATCTAAAACCTAACTGTTCTAATCATTGAGGGAAAATACTCTATTAAGAATACTTCACAATAATTCTCTTGAAGGTTTAAAAAGAATAAACCTACATGTTTCTCACTCATTGACATAAAACATATTTGAATATACTATAAAATTTCCTTCAGATAGAATTTTTTATTATTTAATTAGTTTTAAACTATCTTAGTGATTTGTGAAAATTTGTACTTCTGTACTTAGGTCTTGAAGCAGAGGATCATTTAATGAACACAAGGTGTGGGAGTAACTAACAAAAAATATTTCAGCCTTCAAATGTGTACTATAAAGGGGAAATAGATTACATAGGGAAGCATATATGCACAGGGTATAAAGAATGGGAACATTCCATCTACCAGGGAGAAGCCTCCATATATAGCAATTTGCCTCAATATAGCAGTAAGCAGCTTCCATATAGTAGAAAGCAGACACAAGAGCAAATGTTATTCTCCATATAGAGAGAATTGTTTATGACTTGGCTCCTACTACACATGAGCATCCTTTTATGTTCTTACTTCAAAATCTAGAAAGAAGCACAACTTACCCTAATCTGTATATTTCTTCAGTATGTTAGTCAGAGTGGCTTCATATGAAAGACACTCAAATACTGTGTCCCACTAACATAATTTGTCCTGATACATATGATTCAGAATATCCTGTGGTTGTGATCACATCCTTAGTACCCAATTTATAAATTTCTTAATCCATTGTTTCTTTCCAAAAAGAGCAACTATTCTGCCTGTTACACCATCTGTGTTAAGGATTGAGAATTACTTTTGAGCCGGGCAGTGGTGGCGCACGCCTTTAATCCCAGCACTTGGGAGGCAGAGGCAGGCAGATTTCTGAGTTCGAGAGTTCAAGGCTAGCCTGGTCTACAAAGTGAGTCCAGGACAGCCAGGGCTACACAGAGAAACCCTGTCTTGTAAAACCAAACCAAAAAAAAAAAAAAAAAAGAGAGAGAGAATTACTTTGAAATCACCTCAAGTTAACATTATTTTGGATTAAAAACTGTAGTGAGTCGTTCTGTTGTTCTGGTTTGTGGGTCAGGAAGCAAGAGAGAGAGAGTGGGGACAGGGACGCAAAGAATGGAGAGAAAATGAAGTCTGGTCAAAGATGAAGTCTGTCTGTTCTCTGTCGAGTCTGTCTAGTCGAAGTCTTTCTGGAGACAAAGTCTGTCTGCTCTGACTAGTCTGTTTGTTCTCTGCCTCTGACTCTCTGTTGATTCTGTCTAGCTCTGACTCTGGGTCTGCCCCAGCCTCTCCTTTTATATCTCTCCTGAGTCAATCAAGTGCTGGGATTAAAGGCGTGTGCTACCACTGCCTGACCTTGACTGAAAGGATCAAGATAATTATCAGAGTGTGTTCAGCTGTTGTAAACAAGTCTCTTGTTAGGGTATATGGCTCAAGATGGCTGCAAAGATAATAGCCGCTTTCGGCTGAGAGTCGGCTCCCAACAAAAAACAAGAATAAATCACACAAATAAATTCAAGAAAACTATTAAGAATATTTGCGAGGAACTTTTTCTGTAACTACTTGGAGTGTCCCATGTATTCTAGAAAGAAGCACTGATGAGATAAATTTTCAGTTAGTAAGCCATATCCTATCCAGAGAAGACATGGAAATTCAATACTTTGTTTCATTCAGTTGACTGTTGTTATAGTGAGTAATTCCACATAACCAACCTATTAAAAACAATATACATACATGCAGGCAAAACATTCATGCCCTGCAAAGAGAAACAAAACATAGCAAAAAATTTAAAAAAGAAAAATTATCCATCCTGTTTGCCAAAGTACTTGTATAAAACTGTGAAAACCTATAAAACACATGAGGATAATCTGGAAGAGTGCTTTTCATCATTCCTAAGGTGGTAACCATTTACTACTGTTCCTCATATTGTAGTGACCAAACCATGAAATTATTTTAATTGCTCCTTCATAACTATAATTGTAAGCTGTTTGGTATTAAATGTAAAGGAGTGATATTCAGGATATCTAATGTGTGACCCTCATGGGATCATGACCCACATATTGAAAAGCACTTTTCTAGAAGCAAGCATCTTTTGTCATCTAGGATATCATACTGCATAGCTACATAATTAACAGCTTAAGATTTCAAGGGAGTCATTTGGTGACGTCAGGATTACCCTTTTTCTATTATTAAGCCTTTCTACATGGACAACCTTCCCTGCCTGTTTAGTAGATGTTTACCTGTAGGTGTGAACTGATAGTGATCAAGTAGCCTGAGCCTATTACCTCCATCTGGACAGAACACATTTTCTCTAGATTGTTTACCTGAATACACAAGTTAACTTCATTTTCTCCTTACTGTCATTGTGGAATCAGTTGTTAGAATATGTTTGCCCTTTTAGTCTCTCTTCATGAATTATATTGCATTGCACAGCTTCCGTCACCAGCCTTTTTCAACTCATGTTTACTTGCTAGTACTTGGAGTACATTTCAAAAGTCTGAAAGAGGACAGTGAATTGACTCAGAGCATAATACTCCTTACTCCCCAATGTGAGGATCTGAATTTTCTCTGATGACTCCACAAGTTGAAAGAATAAAACCAATAAGCACAAAGTTGAGTCTATAAGGGATACTTCTATGGAACACTGTAAATTTCTGGTGTTTGTTTCTTCCAAGATGGAACTCACTATCCTCTTACATTGTGGGACTACGTAAGGGTATCCTGGGTCGTGGTGGAGCAGGTGCCTAGAACCCCAAGACTACAGATCCTGGATAGGATTCTACATGAGAACCAGCAGGAGTTCAGTGCCCCCCAGAACCCAGGATCCTGAAAAAACAGTCATGGTCTCCATAGAATTACATAGGCCTTAGGCCCTAGGGATTTACATACTAATGAAGGCCAGAGGGCAGAGCAAATTAAACATGCCTCCCCCAGATCCTCCCCCAATCCTCCCCCTTTCTCCCTCCCTATATAACTCGGGACTGCCCTGAGGTTTTGGGGGTACGCCTAGATCCATCTATTATCCACCGTGACAATAAACCTTTTGGAACCAAGGACTTCCTCGTGTTACTGGGGCCTGCTGCCACCAAGGCCCTCAGGCTGCTAGAACCATAGGGTTTCCTCCCGAATGTGGGACCCGCCACAGTGGTGGAAGCCCCTCTGGGGCCACCACACCGCTGTGGTGGCTTCTTAAATTTTCCCCACATTACATAAGCTATATTCTTGAATTTTAATCATTCATACACATAGACATAGACATAGACATAGACATAGACATAGACATAGACATA
>NW_021604849.1:87671-90171 GCF_004785775.1 Grammomys surdaster
ATAGACATAGACATAGACATAGACATAGACATAGACATAGACATAGATATTTCAGTGAGTAAAAGTGGTGCTTGGCATAGAATTTCAATGACCTGAGTCTGGACCTTAGAATATCTCAGGTCCAAGAACTGGAGAGATAGATCAGGGGTGAAGAGCCTTTATTATTCATTCACATGACCCACGTTTAGTTTCCAGCACCTACATGTGATAACCTACAGCTCACAGCTGCTGTAATTCCATATCTAGGGGATCTGATGACTACTTTACACTAGTGATCCTAGGGTCCTGTCTGAAAGCATAACAAAGTATCATTAATAGGGTTAAGGATTGGTCCTTGCCCATTGGATATGTCCAGATTTGGGTCAGCTATTCATGACCTTTCCCTCTGACACTGGTCTACATTTGTTACTGTACATCTAGTAGGCAGGCCACATTTTGGGTTAAATGTTTTGTGAGTGAATTGGTGTCCTAATCCCTCCATTGGGATTCTGGCCTAGTGAGAGGAGGTGGCCACTTCAGACTCCATATCTCTCACTGCTGGGAGTCTCAGCAAGAGTCAGCCCCATAGACTCACTGGGCCTTCCTCCATATCAGATCTCTGGCATGTCCTACAGGGGGCATCTCCTGCCCTCTAGTGATTTCTGTTCCCTCTCCCTAGAATAATTGGTGATCATAGTGTCTGTTTACTTGCATGATATTCAGAAAATTGACTCCAGTGTCAATGAATTCGAGGCTGTTCCCTACTTTCTCTTCTATCAGGTTTAGTGTATCCGGTTTAAGGTTTAGGTCTTTAGTTCAAGCAGTCTTGCATTTTTTGCTTTCTTTTCTGGTCCAATATATTTGGCTTTCTGAAAACTTCCTATATGTTTATAACCATCTATTTCTTTAGGGAAATTTTCTTCTATGATTTTTTAGAAGAATATTTTCCGTAGCTGTCTTCAGACACACACCAGAAGAGTGTATTGGATCTCATTACAATGGGTGTGAGCTACCATGTGGTTACTCAGAATTGAACTCAGGACCTCTGAAAGAGCAGTCAGTGCTCTTAACCACTGAAAGAGCAATTTGCAAATTCATTTGAAATAGCCAAAAACCCAGGATAGCAAAAATTACTTTTAACAATAAAAGAACTTCTGGGAGAGTCACCATCCCTGACCTCAAGCTGTATTACAGTGCAATAGTGGTAAAAACTACATGGCATTGGTACAAGGACAGGCAGGTAGATCAATGGAATAGAACCGAAGACCCATAAATCAACCCATACACGGATAGTCACTTGATATTTGACAAAGAAGCTAGAACCATGCAGTGGGAAAAAAAGACAGCATTTTCAACAAATGGTGCTGGTTCAACTGGCAGTCAACATGTAGAAGAATGCAAATTGACCCATTCTTATCTCCTTGGACAAAGCTCAAGTCCGAGTGGATCAAGGACCTCCACATAAAACCAGATACACAGAAACTAATAGAAGAGAAAGTGGGGAATAGCCTCAAATACATGGGCACAGGGGAAAATTTCATGAAGAAAACACACCAATGGCTTATGCTCTAAGATCAACAATCAACAAATGGGCCCTCATAAAAGCTCTGTAAGGCAGAGGGCATTTTCAATAGGACAAAAGGGCAACCATCAGATTGGGAAAATATCTTTATCAAACTTACATCCATTAAAGAGCTAATATCCAATATATTAAAAAAAACTCAAGAAGTTAGACTACAGAGAATAAAATAATCTGATTAAAAATTAGGTACAGAGATAAACAAAGAATTCTCAACTGAGGAATACTGAATGGTCAAGAAGCACTTAAAGAGATATTCAACATCCTTAGTCATCAGGGAAATGCAAATCAAAACAACCCCGAGATTCCACCTCACACTAGTCAGAATGGCTAAGATCAAAAGCTCAGGTGACAGCAGATGCTGGCCAGGATGTAGAGAAAGAGTAACACTCCTCCACTGTTGGTGTGATTGTAAGCTTCTACAGCCACTATGGAAAGCAGTCTGGCAGTACCTCAGAAAACTGGCCATAATACTACTTAAGAAGCAGCTATTTCACTCCTGGACATATACCCAAAAGATACTCCAATATATAACAAGGACACAGGCTCCACTGTGTTCATAGCAGCCTTATTTATAATAGCCAGAAACTGGAAAAAACTCAGATGTTTCTCAACAGAAGACTAGATACAGAAAATGTTGTACATTTACACAATGGTGTACTACTCAGCTATTAAAAACAACGAATTCATGAAACTCTTAGGCAAATGGATGGAGCTCAAAGATATCCTGAGTGAGTAATCCAGTCACAAAAGAACACACATGGTATGTAGTCACTGATAAGTGGATATTAGGTAAAACACTCTGAATACCCACAGTACAACTCTCAGAAAATCTGAAGCTCAAGAATGAGGAAGACCAAAGTTTAGATGCTTAGCCCTTCCTAGAAGAGGGAACAAAATACTTATAGAATGTAGAGGGTGGGATGGACATGGGAGAAATAG
>NW_021604849.1:91882-96699 GCF_004785775.1 Grammomys surdaster
AGAGATTTTCCTGGGCCAAGAGATAATTCCTAGTCCCCCAAATATATTTTCTCATGCTCACTATACTTTGCCTATAATCATATAACAATTTTTACAATATGATAATCTTATATATTTGAAATTTTGCTCATTATTGTATAGTAAATTATGTAAAAAATGTTGTGGTACCTGATAAATGACTTCTGATGACTCCACATAATTAAAGGGTCAGTTATAAGAAGCTTGATATTTTCAAACTGCAGTCTTAGCATTGTACAACAGATAAAAGAATATGGCTGCCCTCCCAGAGGATCCACCAGGATCTGACTAAGACAGATGCAGACACTCACAGCCAACCATCAGACTGATACAAGGGATCCCAATGGAAGAGTTAGGGGAAGGACTGAAGGAACTGAAGGAGATTTTTAACCCCATGGGAAGAACAACAATATCAATTAATGTGACCCCCCAGGGCTCCCAGGGACTAAACTACAAAGCAAAGAGAATACATTGATGACTTAATGTCTCCACCTACATATGTAGCAGAGGATTGCTTTATCTGGTATCAGTGGAAGGGAAGGTCCTAGGTCCTGTGGGGGCTTGATGTCCCAGCGTAGGGGGATGTTACAGGGGTTAGTCAGGAGTAGATGGATGTGGGGGGGAACCTCTGTTAGAGTCAAAAGGGAAGGGGAATGAGGTGGTGTATTTGCAGAGGGGAGACAAAAGAGGTGGGCAACATTTGAAATGTAAGTAAATAAAATAGCCAATAAAAAAATAAAAGATCAATTAAAGTTGTAAGGAATTAACAAAAAAAAAATGCCAAGGTATAAGACAAAAGACAAGACTTATGGGCTCCAGGGCTCATGTATTACATGGTTACATGGCCGAGGCTATTTCTTAAAATGGCAGGATAAAAAGACATTAAAACCAGGCATTGATGATGAGAACAAAGGAGCAAAATATTGGAAAGCATATTTATAGAAATGTAAATACGCTTACTCCCAATAGTATTGGATATTTAGAATAGGATGTAAAGACAGCCACAATGAAGAAGTGAGAAGTGACAAAAGTACACACCAGGATAAGGACAGTTTGAGTGTCTCTGTTTTCAGGTGAGGCATTTAGAACGTGCTGAGAACTACGAATATGCTTGACTTGACTCATGTTTGTAGAGGATACTCACCATGGAGACACTTGAGCAGGCCATAAGACCCAGACACAAGACATCAGAGAAGGATAGTAAGAACATATGCAGTGTAGTTCCCACATTTACATAAGCAAACCATGAGCAGTATTCATGATTCATCTAGTTAGTCACATTTTTGTTGTATCTGGGACCTGACACTCGAACTGGAGTCATGATACTTAGAAAGAGCCTACCAGCCTACTGAGCAGGAGGTACCAACGTACTTGATAACTCTGTGTTTAAGCATCATCCGCCTGTAGTTGCTAGGGCTGATTGTGATTGCTTGGAAGCAGCTCGGTAGGCACATTGCATAAAGGGACATTCTCCTTCTTATTTGATAAATATAGTTGATTAACTTACATCCAATATCATCCAGGAAATCTTTAAATCCATAACCTGACAGTGTCTGTGGAATGCCTTTTGAGATGATGGACAATCAGTTGGCAAAAGTCAAGTGCTTTATAATCAGGTCTTTAGGCATTAAGTGCTTCCCAGTGAATATCAAAATGACATAATAAAATAGTATTGAGGAATTTCCAAGCATTCCCACTGTAATCTGGGAGAAGAAGAAAATTCCCAGTGCAATATTTTCAAAAGCCATTTTCATTATTTTTAAAAATAAAATGAACTTAGTATTGATTTATGACCTGAGAAATCAAGTGTCAGTTTTAATTATTTTATGATATTAACTTAAACAACATATTTATCATATTGTTGTATTTATATAGCTTTCTCATTGAAGTAGAATGTCTAAAGCTTTGCTCTTTATTAAAGGAAATATTCTCTATTATTTAATGGAAAGTTTTAGATATATTGCTGAACAGTAATTTTCTCACTGGAAAAGGTGCTATGTGACTTTTAACATAGCAATCAGAAGACAAAGGCAAACAGACATAAGAATTTGAGGCTAACCTATTCTGTTAGTTCCAGAATAGTCAATGGTAGACAATACAAAACACTGTCTCCAATAGTCCCCCAAAATGATTAATGTTTACACTGTTTACACTGACTATCTCCAGTAGTCCCCCCAAATGATTAATGTTTACACTGTTTCTGAACAAACACAATGATTGGCATCCATTTACAAAGTAAAAAATTTTAAGACATACTATTATTTCTGAAACTTAAAAAATATGAATTTAAAAGTCATTAAAAGAAGCATCAGATAATACATGAAAGACATATTTAGAAAGGAGGATTAAATACTCAGAGTGCATAAAGAATATTTAATTTTAATATTTGTTTTGTTTTTAATTATGTGTGTGTGCAGGGGTTGGTGGCATGTACATCTAAGACCCAGGAGAAGACAACATTGGGATCTGCTACAGCATGATGTAATGATGGTTGTGAGCCATTGTTAGGAGTTAGGAACTGAACTGAAATCCAAGGTAAAAGCAGTATGCACTATTAAGAACAATAATACGTCTATTTTTATCCAAAAATAAATATTTGAAACTATATTTAAAAAAAAACTAATTTACAAAACAAATGACAGATGACTTCCACACTTGGTTAACTATTTAATACACAATTCAGATGTCCAAAATGTGCACAAAAACCGTCTCAACTACACCAGTAATTAGGAAATACAATGAAGGGGTGCAAATCAAAGTTATGATGACAGATCATTAAATACTGTATAAATAGATATTAACAAATCAAATTAACATAAATAAAAGTGGGAGTTAAAGCTACTGAGAATATCATGAAATACAAACTCTTGTACAGAAGTAAAGAAAATTAAAATATTGTTGCAATAATTCAAATTAGTAGAGGGTTTCTTCTTGAAATTGATAAATTATAACCTAGTACCAATTACAATGCTACAAAGGACATGGGACATGAAAGGATGTAAAATGGATATTCATTTATAGAGGGCATGATTACGATTCCACTCACCATGCATAAAAATTACTTTTAAATTATCCAAAATGTGTATGTCAAAACTGTCAGTGCCAAATATTAGCAATACAAGATAAACGTAGAGGTAGCAAGACTCAATACCACAGACAATGCACCAGAAATTAATGAGTTGGGACTGTGTGAAATTTATTTTTGCGCACGTTTAGGGAACTTAACGTTGGAATGAAAATACAACCTACAGAGTGGGAGAAAACAGTTCATCCACACATCAGTTAGAAGCTTAATACTAGAACTTATAGAGCAAAATGAAGTTTAACCACACTCTTCACACCCTTCCAGTCAACAAATAAGGTGATGAAGCGGGCGCAGATTCCTTTAAAGAAGAATTAGAAATGTACAATAAATGGTTTTAAAAGTGTTCCAAATCTGCTTTCCTGGAAATGAAAATTACAGATACTTTGAGACTACATCGCACACATTAATGGTTATCATCAAGTTAATAAACAATAAGAATGCTGCCTGTGATGGGAAGAGTAGAATAATCATTATGTAGTAGTATGAGGCTGAATTACTATATTCATTATAGAAGTAAATTTAAAGGTATCTCAAGAAATTAAAAATTAATTTACCATATAACATGGCTAAGCCATTTCTGGCCTCTACCCAAAAGACTGCATGTCCTACCACAGAGATGGACGCATACCCATATCAATAGCTGCATTTTTCAGAATATCAAAGAGACAATGTCTTTCTCTGATGTTTGGAATTATGTTATATCTCTGTGGTAAAATTTTGTTTATCTGTAAATGGTAATGAAATTATGATAAATGTTAACATACTTGGTAGACTTACAAAGAATTTGGCAATGTGACAGACTCAGGAAAACCAAGGTCACCTGTCATTTGTCAAACAGAGATATGTACAAATGAATATAAATGGATAGAAAGTGGTTATGGGCCATGAAAGCATTAAACATACTTCTAGTATACATTTACTTTCTTCTTGTAAGTCATACAAAATTTTACATAATCTATGGTCTTCCTCAAAATTTATTTTTTTCACAGAAAATTCCCCTATAACTATATCATTGAAAAAGCAATTATAATTAGTATTATCAATATTATACACCACCTATTATTATAGGCCAAATATTGAAACACACAAACGGAATTGAATTTTCCAGAAGCATATAAACTGGGGAAAAGAAAGAATTAATAAAACACTTTAAACTATTTATCATAAGTTGTGCATTTATGGCATGGTTTATCCAGCTGTTGCAAGGCCCACAGTTTCATCCCCAGTGCCCTTAGTAAAAGAAATGAAGAATCCAAGAAATTTGTCCTGTTGAAAACTAAGACATAGAAGGAGACATGCGAAATGAGACTGACATATGGTGAGAAAGATGTAGACAGAAAATAAGTGAAGGAAGGAAAGAAAATGAGGTGGTGTCAGTGGTGAGAGAGACTCAGCAGCAGCTTACTAGAGGAACAGGGTTCACACAACTTAGAACAGGAAACAAACTGTTCTGCCCCAGGTTCAAAATAGCTGTAATTTCACAGAAAAGTCCATTCCAGTTCCCACTCTAAACAGTACCTAAGTCCCTTTCCCTACCTTACCTATACCTCGAGTTCTTTTCCTCCCTTCTATCTGTTGTTCCTCCTTTCTTTCCTCTATCCCCTCCCATCTTTTTTCTGTCTATCCTCCCTCTCATTAACTTACCCTCCTCCCCTCCAGCTGTTTCTCCCTCTCTCCCATCATTCATAGCTTTCTCTCTCTCCCTCCTCCCCCC
>NW_021604849.1:96799-115094 GCF_004785775.1 Grammomys surdaster
TTAGTCCTATGCTCTGGTTCAGTCACTTCAGCCCGGGAAGACCCCATGAAGAAGATGGATAAGAAATAAGTGTCTGCTGAAACTGGTGAGAAAATCACTCTGACATAAAGGTTCATGATCTGCTGGTATACTTTCCCAAAAGAGTGGTGATTTTCAATTCAGCTCTATACCCATGATGTCAGCCTCCCCACAAGGGTCTGAAGTAACTTTTAAATGACTTCCTGTCAGAAAATAATACAAAAGTAAAGTACACAAGAAGTTCAAATTAAATGAGTTACTCCAAGGAGGCAATTATGAAAATGGACAGGTACATTTATGTCAGTCCATGAAACACAAAGCTAATTGCAGAGAGACATGCAAAAGGAACTGCATTGATACTAACGTATAAGTAAATTGCATGCCCTTGTCCTAGAGGGCCTTTCCCTCTCATTCAGGCATCCTAGACAATTTCATCATTCCAATGAGGACAAGAGCTAACTGAGCTGCCAAACTCTCACAGCATTTGAAAGTACCTCTCACAGAATCCTGGCTCCTCTCAGCCTTCAAATGTATACTGTAAAGGCGAAGCTCTGTTTACGTAAGGAATCATATTTGCAAAGGGTGTAGAGAATCTGAACATGGCACCTAACAGAAAGAAGCTTCCATATACAGTGATTTGCCTCCATATGGCAGTAAGCAGCTTCCATATAGTAGGAAACAGACACAGGAGCAAGAAAAAGCCTCCATATATACTCCCCAATTGAGGATCTGACAGTCTATCAAGCAGACTAAGCCTATAACTGCCATCTGCACAGAATTTCTTCTCTCTAAACTTTTACCTGAATCCACTAAAGTTAGCTTCCTTACCTTATTACTGTCATTGTGGAATCAGTTATTAGGACACATTTGCCCTTTTTGTCTCTCTCCATGATTACCATTCCATTGTACAGCTGCCAACACCAGACTTTTTCAACTATTATGTATTTACTAGTATTTGGAGTACATTTTAAAAGTCTGAAAGGGGCCAGTGAATTGACTCAGCGCATAACACCCTTTACTTCCCAATGTGAGGATCTGAATTCTGTTTGGGGATCCCATAAGTTGAAAAAAGAAAATCAAACCACACAGTTGAAAATAACCACACAGTTGAGTGTATAAGGGATACCTATGTAGAACACTGTAAGCTTCTGGTGCTTGTTTCTTCCAAGTTGGAACTCACTGTCTTCTCACATGAGCTACATTCTTGAATTTTAATCACACATGAGCTGATAAGATATTTCAGTGAATAAAAGTGCTTAACTTAGAATTTCAATAATCTGAGTCTGCATCTTAGGATACAGCAAATTTCAGGTCCAAGCACTGTTTTGTTTTGTTTGTGTTGAATTAATTTTATATCAAGCCACATTACTGACACCATTTATTTGCTGTAGGAGTTCTATGGTAGAATTTGAGAGTCATTTTTGTGTAGTATTATATCATCTACAAATAGTAGTGGTTTTAATTCTTTCTTTTCCAATTTGTATCTTCTTGATATCTTTTAGTTTTCTTATTGTGCTATCTAAAATATCAATTACTGTATTGAATTGATAACGAGAGAATGGACAGCCTGGTCTTGTTCCTAATTTTAGTGAAATTTCTTATATATGTCTGTCCATTTAATTTGATGTTGCTTTTCACCTTGCTTTGTATTGCCTTTAATATGCTTGGATACATTCCTTGTATCTCTATGTCACCAAGAGTATTGTCATGAAGTGGGGTTAGATTGTGTCAAAGCTTTTTGTTGCTGTTGTTTTTCTTTTTTTTTTTTTGCAACTATTAAGATGATTGTGTGTGTGTGTGTGTGTGTGTGTGTGTGTGTGTGTATGTTTCAGGTTTTTTTTCTATGGTGGAGTATATGGACAAATTTTCCTACATCGAATCTTTCTTGTATCTGTGAGGTGAACCCAGATGTACCAAACCCTATTACAGTGTTTGGTGAATTGCTTTGTTTTATCCTGTTTTGGGGTTTCATTTGTGAGTATTTCATTGAGTAATTTTGCATCAATGTTCATGAGGGAAAGTGGTCTGTATTTATATGTCTTTGTTGAATATCTGTGTGGTTTGAGTAACAGAGTAACCACGAGTCATAAAATGAATTTGGCACTATTCCTTCTGTTTCTAAGTTTTGAAATAATTTGAGGAGAATTGGTATTAATTCTTTGAGACTTACAGAATTCTTTACTGAAACTGTTTACCTTGGGCTTTTGGGTTTTCTGCAAGATTTAACGACTACAGTATTTCTTTCAAGGTGGTAGGCCTATTTTGTTTATTTGATCTTTGTTTAATTTTGCTAAGTAGTATCTGGCTAGAAAATTGTCCATTTCACTTAGAATTTGGAATTTTGTGGAGTACATGTTATTGAAGTAATAATGATTTTTTGGATTTCCTCAGGGTCTATTATTATGTCTCTCTTTCTACTTCTGGTTTTAATTTGAATATTCTCTTTGTCATTTACTTAGTTGGACAAGGGTTTGTCTATCTTGTTATTTTTCTCAAAGAACCAAATCTTTGTTTAATTGATTCTTTATATTGTTCTCTTTGTTTCTATTTTATTGATTTCATACCTGAGTTTGATAATATCTAGACTTTAGGTATGTTTCTTTTTTCTTTTTTTAGCGATTGAAGTGTTTTTATTGAGGTACTAACCAAAGCCTATTATTGGCATTTATAAAGTCCCTCATGTACCAAAAGACATTTTGATACCTTACATCCTTGGTGATACACAGTATACCTTGACCCTTTAAGAAGACACACACGTAGGTATCATTTCCCATGTTAGTAGTCACACAGTGAAGCTCTTGTGGGTGTTGCTACTTCTTCTGAGTGTCAGTTCTGTAACAGACTGTTGGTGGAAACAGGGAACATGGCTTGTGTTGGGATAGAAACTTGAATTTGTGAGTGACAAGGCCTGAGGTGATAGACAGTGCCTATAAATCTGTCTCTCTGTTCACAATGTCACAGACGTTAACCGCAGCCCCACCAGTTTTGTTAACAAGTTTCAGCTTTACTCATCTTTCCTTTACCCTTGTTTGCATGTTTGCACGTGTGTACGTGTTTGTGCATGTGCATGCATGCGTGCGTGCGTGGCTGCTTCCCCCTAGTGACTTCCAGAGTAAGAGATTTTTTTGTGTGTGTTTTTTTTTTTATTGGATATTTTATTTACATTTCACATGTTATCCCCTTACCCCATCCCCCACCCACCCGGGAACCCCCCATCCCCTTACCCCTCCACCTTCTTCTCTGTGGATGTAACCCCCACCTACCCCCCCACTCCCACTTCCCCACCCTCAAAATTCCCACCCCCTGGGGCGTCCAGCCTTCATGAGGTCAAGGATCTCATCTTCCACCTGTGCCTCGCAGGGCCCTCTACTCTTACATATTCAGCTGAAGCCCTGGATCCCTCCATAAGTGCTCCCATGCTGGTGGTTAGGACCCTGGGAGCTGTGGTTGGTTGGTATTGTTGCTCTCCTCATGGTGCCACAAACCCTTTCAGCTCCTTCAGTCCTCACTCTAACTCCTCCATTGAGAACCTCATGATCAGTTCAATGGCTAGTTGTGAGCATCTGCCTCTGAATATGTCAGACTCTTGAAGGCCTCTGAGGAGACATCCATATCAGGCCCTTATCAGCATGCACTTCCTGACTTCCACATCAGCATCTACCTTTGGTGACTACATATGGGGTGGATACTCAGGTGGAAAGGTCTTCAAATGGCCCCTCCTTCAGTTTCTGTCCCTCACTTTGTCTCCATGTTTGCTCCCTTGAGTATTTTGTTGCTCCTTCTAAGAAGAACTGAATCACCCCCACTTGGTCTTCCTTTTTTATGAGCTTCATGTGGCCTGTGAGTTGCATCTTGGGCATTTCAAGGTTCTGGGCTAATATCCAATAATCAGTGAGTGAATACCATGTGTGTTCTTTTGTGATTGGCTTACTTCAGTCAGGATGATAATTTCTAGTTCCATCCATTTACCTAGGAACCTCTCGAATTCATTGTTTTTAATAGCTGAGTAATACTCCATTGTGTAAATATACCACATTTTTTTAATCCATTCCTCAGTTGAAGGACATCTGGGTTCTTTCCAGCTCCTGGCTATTATAAATAAGGCTGCTATGAACATAGTTGAGCATATGTCCTTGTTATATGTTTCATTGTTCCTTTGTAGATCTTCTAGGTGTGCTTTCAAGTCTCTAGTATGAAGTCCTTCTAATTTCCTTATAAAAGCACTTAGTTGCTGTGATCCTTGCACCACTTTCATTGTATCCCATAAGTCAGAGTTTGTTTTACAGTCATTTTCTTTGAAACAGAGAAAGTATTCTTCCATTTTTTATTGGTTACTTTATTTGTTTACACTTCAAATGTTATCCTATTCCCAGTTTTCCCTCCACAACACCCCATCTCCTCTCTCTCCCCCTGCTTCTATGAGGATGCTCTCCCACCAGCCCACACAATCCAGCTTCAGTGCCTTCCCCTGGATCATCTAGCTTCCACAGGACCTCCTAGTGATGTCTGATGAGATAATCCTCTGTTACGAATCCAGCTGGAGCCATGGGCCACCCTCTATGTGCACACTTTGGTTGGTGGTTTAGTTCCTGGGAGCTTTCCGATTCTCGTTGGTTGATATTGTTCTTCCTATGGGGTTCTAAACCCCTTCAGCTCCTACAGTTCTTGCCCTAACTTCTTCATTGGGGTCCCCCATGCTCAGTCTCATGTATGGCTGAGTATATCCACACATGTATTTGTCAGACTCTGGCAGAGCTTCTCAGGGGACAATTATACAGGCTCCAGTGATTATTCAGGCATCAGTAATAGTGTCTGGGATTCCTGGCTACAGATGGGATGGATCCCTAGGTAGGTCAGTCTCTGGATGGCCTTTCCTTTAGTCTCTGCTCTACTGTTTATCCCTGCATTCCTTTTTACAGGAGGAATTCTGGATTAATATTTTGATGTGGGAGAGTGGCCCCATCCCTCAACCGGGGGCTGTGCCTATTCAATAGATATGGTCTCTATAGGTTCTATCTCACCTATGATGGGGATTTTGGGTAATGTCCTCCATGTTGGGCCCTGGGAACCTTTTGGGTCTCTGGCATCAGGGACTTCTAGTGGCCACTCCTAGTTCCCCCACTCCCACTGTTACACATCTCCTTTTAAATTACTGATCCCTGTACTTCTCCCCCATCTCTTCCCGTATCTGAACTGCCCCCCTTTTCCCTTCTCCTCCTTTCTCCCTCCAAGATACCTCACTCCCTCTACTTCCTGGAGATTATTTTCTTCCCCTTTCTGAATACGACTGTAGCATCCACACTTTGGTGTGATCTTCTTTCTTCTTGAATTTCATAAGGTCTGTGAGTTGCGTTGTGGGTATCCTGAGCTTCCTTTTGGCTAATATCCACTTGTCAGTGAGTCTATACCATGCCCGTTCTTTTGTGGCTGGGTTACCTCACGCAGGATGATATTTTCAAGTTCCATTTATTTGCCTGTGGATTTCATGAAGTCATCACTTTTAATAGCTGAATAGTATTTAATTTCTTTATTTTCCCCTTGATCCAGTGTTCATTCAGTAAAATGTTGTTTACTTTCCATGAGTTTGTAGGCTTTCTGTTGTTTCTGGTGTAATAACATACAGGGGACTCAGTTTTCTTATATCTCTTGCCTCTGGCTTTGTGAGGTCACTTTTGGAGAGGGAACTGTGAGATGTTGAGAAGAGAATATATTCTTGTGTCTTTGACCTGTAGATAAGTGTTATATCCATTTGAGCCTTAGTATATCAGGACCATTACTTCTGTGTTAAGTCTCTGTCTGGATTACCTGTCCATTGGTAAGAGTGTGGTGCTGGAGTCTCCCACTCTTGATATGTGGAGTGTTGAGGTGCAATTTTAAGATTTAATAATTATACTTTTACAACTGTAAGTACTTATTTGGTCATAAATATTCATAATAGAGACATGTTGGTATATCTTCATTTGATGTCTATCAGGTATCTCCTCTGTCTCTATATATTGGGCTTGTAAGTTCCATTTTGTTACATAATAGAATGGCTCCATCAGTTATATTTTTGACCATTTGCTTCAAAAACCTTTTGCTTTTTTTTAATAATTTTTTAATTTTTTTTCATATTGTAATTTTTACTCATTCACACAGGGTTATAAACACAAAAGGGCAGGATGTGGGGAAGGGGAAGACACCGGAGTGTGGGTGTTCAGGGAGAATACAAATATCTTTCAGAACAAGATATCAGCTGGGCGAAGTTTGAGGGGACAGGTGGCTATGACTCTGCCTATGATTCACTTGTCCTTATCTAAGTTGGTATTGTCTGCCAAGGCTACCTATTTACAAGGTCTATGACTACTCAGGCTGGTAAATTTCCACAAAAGCTGCTTGTTTACAATAGCTTATAGCCATCTGTTTCAATGTTTTTCCACTGAGACCCAAGACTTGGTGTTAGTATACATGTATGACAGGCCTATTGCTGATTTTAGGCCTATGGCTGATTTTAGGCCTTCAGTGTATAAGCAGGGCTGCCCCTGACTTCTCCTCCCTTCTCTAAGTATAGAAGGGCTGTGACAATTCTAATCTTGCGAAGGCAGGGATAGAGACTTGACCTCCAGTAATTGAAGGGGACTTTGTAATGGCTCCGGTACCCCTGTCGTTGTCTAGTGAGGCATGAGGGCCATACCTGTCCCAATGTCTTTTTCCTGGAGAGGGGATACTTTTTCATCAACCCCTATGCAGTCAGGCTTGTCCCTCAGGGAACCCAGAGAGATATTTTTAACTTTTATTTATATTCCCTTGCAGTACTTAGCCCCACAGCCTAAGCAAGAATTCAGATCACCAGTCAGAGGGGGTTCTGGGTGGCCCCTCTCTACTTGGTTTAGGTTGGGTGGAGATGGGTTTTGAAAATACCCTGGATAGAGTAACAACCTCATCTTGAGTCTCGTGATTCTCCATAGCTAACTTATGATAATGTATCTGAATAGGTTTTGCTACCAAATTATTTATCTGTTGTTTCACAGACTTAGTCTGCCTATTTGAGGCCCAGGGACCAGAAGAAATAAGCAAAAATAGCCCAATTAATGGTCCCAAGATGGGAGGCAGTAGGGTTGACAACCTTGGAGAGGCTGAAAACCAATTCTTGTACCAGCATTCATTTTTCTCTTTCTCTCTCTGACTTTTCTCAAGGCCTTCTCTGACCTTTTTCATGATCTCTTTAACCATCCCTGTCTTGTCTATGTAAAGGCAACTTTCTTCTTTAAGGGCTGTACACAGCCTTTTCTATTGTAATAGAGTAAATCAAGTCCTATAAGGGTCTTTGCGATTTTTGGAGGTCTCTTCAGACAGCGAAACGAGGGATTTCTTCAGATTAGTGATTTCAGTCTCTAGCTGTTTGATGTTCTTGTCAATGGCCTGTTGAAGGTCTGAGTAGTATAAGTTTGGAGGCCAGCATCTGGATTAGAACTTCTAACAGCAGGCATCACAGGTGATTCATTTTTACCTGGAAAAGAAAAAGAAGGGAGTTCTCAGGGATATTTCTCTTTCCTGGATGTCAATTGTTTTTCATCTTATTTATGGTTGGGCCTGGCTTTGTGAGGGTATCTATTTAGTTCATTAATCTTTTTAGTAGCAAGTTAGCTGTACCTTCTGTGGTATCAAACAGGCATATCAATCCTCGGCCCCACAAGAGAACTGGGTTTGGGACATTCCGTTTAAGGGTAAGAGAGACCTTCCACATAGCTGTGGCATAGTTTTTATTGGTCTCGGCGATGTCAGAGGCAGTCAGCAGCAGATTTGCCATAAGCCTTTCAGTTTTAGAGAGTTAAAGTGAACAAGGCATGATGGAGAGTATTTTGAGAGACTCCTTTGGGGGGGATACCCTTTTGTTTTTAAAGCCAATTTTTCAGAGTTCTTATAAATTCAGGGCAGAAGCGCCAACAGCTGCTCCTTCCTCACTCAGAGAGTCTTGAAGACCCTATTTAAAGAAATATAAATCTATATTAATAATCTCTTTTATCAAAGGACTGTTATCGCACAACCATCAACTAATCAGACTATATAATTTATCGATTAATAATAGCTTCTTCTACTTTTTGTGAGATTACTTCTCTTTTGTCAATTAATTGTTGAGGGAAATTAGGATTTACATCTCTCTTGAGAATATTAAACAGAGACTTAAATTCTTTTGTGGAGAGCTTAAAATAAGATCTTACCCAATTAGCATGTCCTAGGAACTTTTCAAAATAATTTTAAATAAGTAAGCTCTGTCTTTTTTTTTCAGACCCTTTATCTGTTTTTTTAAAATTGGATATTTTATGAATCTTTTGATGTTATCTCCTCTCCCATTCTCCCCCAAAACCCCTTATCCCATACCCCCTCCTCCTATTTTTATGAGTATATGCTCTGAATATCCTACCAGTCCCATCTCCCTGCTCTCAAATTCTCCAACACTAGGGAATCCAAAATTTCAGGGATCATGGCCCTCCACTTCCACTGATGTCTGACAAGGCCACCCTCAATTACCTATACAGGTGGAGACATGAGTCCCTCCCTTTGTGCTCTAAGACTGGAGGTTTAGACTTTGGGATCTCTGGTTGAATCTTTTGATACTCCTTCTAAAAAGGACCAAAACACCCACACTTTGGTCTTCCTTCTTCTTCTTGAGTTTCATGTGGTCTATGTGTTGTGTCTTAGGTGTTGTGAGCTTTTGGGCTAATATCCAGCTCCATCCATTTGCCTAAGAATTTCATGAACTCATTGTTTTTAATAGCTGAGTAGTACTCCATTGTATAAATGTACCATGTTTTCTGCATCCATTCTTCTGTTGAAGGACATCTGGGTTCTTTCCAACTTCTGGCTATTATAAATAAAGCTGCTATGAAAATAGTGGAACATGTGTCCTTGTTGTATGTTGAAACATCTTTTGGGTATATGCCCAGGAGTGGTATAGCTGGTCCTCAGGTAACACTATGTTCAATTTTCTGAGGTACCACTAGACTGCTTTCCATAGTGGCTGTAACAGCTTACAATCCCACCAACAGTGGGGGAGTGTTCCTCTTTCTCCACATCCTCGCCAACATCTGCTGTCACCTGTGTTTTTGATTTTAGCCATTCTTACTGGTGTGAGGTGGAATCTCAGTGTTGTTTTCATTTGCATTTCCCTGATGACTAGGGATACTGAACACTTCTTCAGGTGCTTCTCAACAATTCGACCTTCCTCAATTGAGAATTCTTTGTTCAGCTCTGTGCTCCATTTTTTAACAGGGTTCTTTGATTGTCTAGAGTCTAATTTCTTCAGTTCTTTGTATAACTTGGATATTAGCCCTTTATCAGATGTAGGGTTGGTGAAGATCTTTTCCCAATCTCTTGGTTGCTGCTTTGTCCTATTGACTGTGTCCTTTGCTTTACAGAAGGTTTGCAGTTTTATGAGGTCCCATTTGTCAATTCTTGATCTTAGAGCACAAGCCATTGGTGTTCTGTTCAGGAACTTTTCTCCTGACAAGTTCAAGGCTTTTTCCCAGTTTCTCTTCGATTAGTTTCAGTGTAGCTGGCTTTATGTGGAGGTCCTTGATCCACTTGGAATTGAGCTTTGTACAAGGAGATAAGTATGGATCAATTGCATTCTTCTACATGCTGACCTCCAGTTGGACCAGCACCATTTGTTGAAAATGCTGTCCTTTTTCCACTGCATGGTTTTAGTTCTTTGTCAAAGATCAAGTGACCGTAGGTATGGGGGTTCATTTCTGGGTCTTCTATTCTATTCCATTGCTCCTCCTGCCTGTCTCTGTTCTAATACCATGCAGTTTTTATCACTATTGCTCAAAAACCTTTTTCTAACCCTTTATTCTGAGGCAATGTCTCTTTTTTATGTTGAACTGCTATTTAAGTATGAAGCAGAAGGATGTATCCTGTTTTTACATCAATTCTTTTAGCTTGCATCTTTTTATTGAGGTATTGAATTCATCTATTTTGAGAGATTTTAATGATAAATGACAATAGTAGGACAGCTTGGCTCTGGTGGTACCATATTGCCCTGGCTTTTGTTGATTGTGTTGTCATGCTGGCTTTTAATCATCTGGCTTTATTGTTATTATAAGGACAGGTGTTGATTTCTCAGTTTGTCTTTGTTAGGTGAATGCATCTTGTCTGTTTCTGTACTTGGCTTTGGTTTCCTCTCTGTTCTTTTGGCCTGAGTGGTCTGGAGTTTTGCTGACAAGAATGTCTTCACTTCCAGTAGGGTGTTTTCACTGGGCCTTTGGCTAAATGTGTGATCTATTGGGTTTTAAGTGTCAGTGTTGCTTCTAGGATTCTTGGTATGACATTTCTTCTCGTAAGTGGTTAGGTAGGCCTTCTTCAAAGTGTTTAGGTAGGCCAGAATATGGAGTCTATGGGAGCCTGTACAGGAGGAGGTTTTTAAAGGGGATGGAGCCTGGAATAACTCTGGTCTCCAGTAAAGGATCTGGAGTGCAGGCTGGAATATCTATTGGATTATTTTTAAAATATAGTATCTTCATTAACTCTTTGAGAATGCTATATTTGTATAAAGTGGCATTTGATCATGTTGACACCTTTGCTTGTCCTGTGGAGTCCTCTAGATGTACCTTCACATTATCAAATTCTCCCAAATTTATAAACCCTTTTAAAAATAATAATCAACGTATCATGTCAATTTCTGCTGTCCATATACTTGTAGATGTGTAAATTTATCTACTGGTGCTTGGTCTACCTTCTAGTGGTTCACACTTAGTGAAAATTGCCACCTGCTCAGAATCCATGAATTGTCAATGACTTCTCACCTGGTTCTAGCTTCTCATGAACCCTTCCCTCACACTAGAATATTGACTGGCTTGATATTGTCTGTGTGTGTTACCAAGATGAAACATTTATACTCAAAACCACAGAGATCCCACAAGCTGCAAAATTCCCACCTATTGTGACTTTATGAGTGCAGTGGTCCAGACAGAGCCAGTAGATACTACTACTGCTACTACTGTTATTATTATTATCACTATTATTATTATTATTATTATTATTATTACTTGTGGTACTCCTTCACATAATGCCCTTTGAATTTTTCCATCCTGTTTATCATAATGTTATCATAATGTTATCTGAAACTTTGGTTGGGGATTGATAAAGATATCCTACTTGGGACAGGGATTTACAGACTCATTCATTTTTTTGCATTTTGGTCAATGCAATAACTATCTTCACAGCACACAGAAAGTGCTGTAATGGGTTCTGAGTATTGTACTAACTTAAAGCTAAGGATATATGAATTTAAAGAGTAGTTTGATACTATGTCCACTTAGTAAAATAATGGCATTCATTGAGTTCATGGAGCTTGCAAGATCCCCAACCATGGGTTCCTGGTCCAATTTGCCGCTCTAGGCTGCCTGGAGACCAGTGATTCTACATTTGTAGCCCCAAAACATAGATAAACACATAATTTCTCTATTATTATAAATCTAAAGCCACAAATTTATTTTTGTTGGTACATCATGACTGTAATTTCTCTAATGAGCAGTCTTTCAGATACTAGGAAATATTTGTTTTCCAATAGTCAAGATCCACAGGTTGAGAATCACTGCTATAGAGCAAGCCTCAAATGCAACTGGAAAGTGGCTGGTTACCCTAACAAAACTTTTGCTGTTAATGTAGCAATGGGAGTATCCTAGTAGGCCAGTCTTTGTTGTAGTTCAAAGTGTTCACAGGTGGGTAAGACTATGACTGACTTCCTCAAATAAACTCAATGCATCTCAGATGCCAAGGCATGTACCAAGCAAAGAGAAAACACATTGGTCAATATGAACTTAATTTCACATGTTCCATCTCAAAAGTGTATGTTGTCTTTGGCAAGAGGGTCTTTCCATACAATACTAGTTTGTAACCAACTGCAGTGACAATAGTCTATATTGTTTGAGGGGTCTCCAGACAATCAGTTCAAAACCTCAAGTGCATGCATCTCACAATTGGCCTTTTGATGGGCACCCTATGAATTTTGATATTATTGTAATACTCTGTACATAATAACCTTAAATAAATACTTTAACAAACAAAAATATACCAATCTTCCATATGACTTTTTTCAAATGTACATAGCGTTAATTATTCCCTCCCCCACACTCCACTTGCATCCATTTTGCCAGTAACAGAATGAAGACCAGTTCTTTGAAATGATCAAAGTGTATCATGAGCATTACTATTTGATGGTTTACATATGCACATTTATATTTGTATGTGTGTTTGTGTGTGTATGTGTGCATGTGAGCATCTTTATATTTGTTAACTTTGTATTGGAAGTTTTACATCAATTATAGTATATGTTTATTTACCACCTCATGATTATGCATTTTAAAGTTGGGAATCCTGTGAAAGCATTTTCAAAGGAGTTAATTGGCCTTTGATGGGTACCCTTTTGAGTGGCCATTTTAACTAAAAAATATAGACTTTTAGTAAAACATTATTTTTTATAATTGAAAATCATATGGTTGTCATGTTGACGATATGGATTTGGGATAGTTATCCTTCATTGTCTGTATGACAATAATGGTGTTTCAGAGAGGTTCAATTGAGGGCAGTAGACCCATTTTTTATTTGTGTGATACTATCCCATAGATTAATGTAGAATCTAAATAAAAAGCACCAGCCCCCAAAACAACTGAGCACTGCAATTTATGTCTATTCTTTGTGACTTTGAACTCAATGGTAACATGTACCTCATGCACCTATCACTACAAATCCATTTTCCCAGTTCTTCTACCTTACCATGACAGACTTTACTTTTAGACTGTGGAGTGAAAGAAACCCACCCTTCTTTGAATTGTCTTTGTCAGGTATTTTGTCTGAGGAACAAGAAAATAAATGTCAGATCTCTCAATGCTTCTCATATGTCCCAAGATCCTGCCTTTCTTATTGCTAGGATGTGAGGTGTGTATGTGTATGCATGCATGCATGTGTATGTATGTATTTTTGTATGTATGTGTGTTAGTGTGTGTGTGTGCGTGTGTGTGTTTTATAGCTAACTTTTTTATCCAACTCCATATCTTGAAAATGCTTTCACTAAATTTGTAGTATTATTTCAATATTTTGGTGGAACAAAATGTGAGAAGTTTTAGCATTTCTGCTAATAGTTAAATTTTTGAACATTTTAAATTGTGAGAAAATTTCAAGCTAACAGAAAAACTGAAAAAGTTAGTAAAAAGCTATCCCATCTAGCTTTACTCAATTCCTATAGTAGATCTTATTTTTTTTCTGGGTGTGGACAATCTATTGGCAAAATGTTTACCTGACAAATGCATTGCCCTATATAACTTATACAAGCAACTGTTTAGAGCATATGTCACAGAGAGCTTAGTATACATTCCCTAGCACAAACAGCATCACTGCAAAATCATCACTGAGATTGCAAGTCCAGAGTATTCATATCTATTTAGCAATATTATTTCATCAGCTAGCACCTTTCACATTTCCCAATAACCACAATGGTGCAATGTGTAAGAAGAAAACAAAGTGTTCCTGTGAAGTATGTAAACCTGGATTAAATATGCATTTACTAAACTTTGTTCTCCACAGTATGATTACATCCAAATCATACATGAAAATAAGATTCTATATTAAGATAAGGAAAACTATTGTCTAGAAGAAACAGCAAAATGTGGAAATGTATGTTCAGTTGTTTTGGAGCTGGAGAACCATGTGATAATGTCTTTATTATGCAGAAACAGCTTACAGATAATACATTATACTAGAAGATAAGAATTGAATCAGAGAAGACTTAAAATATTCAGTTTTATAAAATCAGAAATATGGAAAAATTGTTCCATTTTGTGAAATTGTCAGATGGAAATAAAAATAAAGTTGAGGTATCTGAATGAAACAAATTAAAATTGTAGATGTAGATCCTCTAAACCGACTTGAGGATAGTACTTATGGTTTGGTGGTGTTCTGGTAATTTAGAGAATAATATATCACTGTCTCTTAAGAAGAGTGTGAAATTCTGAATTTGAAGGTCTCTTCACCAAGAACAATCTGTTAATATAATTCCTCCCACCATGGAGAAATTGGAGCTTTTAACTACTTGGGTTGTTGGGGTGTGCACACTCTAGGGCACTGCAGACTTGACACATTTAGTCTTCACAGAAAATAAGAAACTTTCTCCTAGGATCAGTTGATAGATAGAAAGTATGTTAGTCATATAACTCCTTAGGAATAAGCAGAAGGCCAGAGGTATATTTTCTTGAGAAAATGATTATCTACAAACACCCTAATTTTATACAATTGAAGCATTTTGATGAACTTTAGAGAGTTAATGTTATGTAGGAGAGAAGGAAGAGTCACAGAGATAGTCATGGAAGCATAATGAACCAAATGGTCCCCAGGGCTTTGATGAGAGGGTCTTAAATTCTATCAATTTTAAAGCATATGCTAATTATCCATCGCAAGGGATTACATTGTGATAGCTAAATTCATGTAAAATGTGAGCTTGTGTCATATCAGCCATTCTTCATCTCATTTCTATCTCTCTTTTTTGTTCTATGGATCTTTTCAACTGTACTTTATATTTGACTCAGTTCCTCATTGTCCCATGACTTCACATGAAAGAAAATGTTATATTTGCCTTTGTCAGAATGACTAATTTTCTTAAGCTTCCCTCTGGTTCCATCCCCATTTCTGTACTGTATTCATAGCAGAGATGACACTTGGAGAATTGTAGTGGCTACATGTAAGAAGAAATAGACAAGAGCTTGGAGCTTGGGAACTGGCTCAGTATTTAAAGCATGTAGTGATCTACCAATGAACTAAGTTCTGTTCTAAGCAACCACACTGAATGACATGTAGCTACAGTTCCAGAAATTTCAAAGCACTCTTCTTGCCTCTGTGAGCAGCAGACCTGTATAGTGTGGACATGCACACACTTAAGCACAAACATATGCACAAAATTAAAATATTTAAACATTATCAATAAGACTTCAGTTGTGGAAAGATGGCTTGGAACTTCACAGAAATGACTGCCCTTGCAGAGTTCCAGTGTCTTATTTTTATCACCCAGTGTGTTTGCTTGCTCAAAATTATCAGTGACTCCAGTTCTAATGGGTACAAAACATCTTCTAAGCTTTTGTACATGAAACCTTTTCCTAAGGTTTTGTACATGAAGTACACAGATAGAAATATACCCATTCATATAAAAGAAAAAGAATATTACACACACACACACACACACACACACACACACAGAGTCAACCAAAGGTATATTTTTCTGGGCCATCAGATAATTCGTAACCTCACAAATGTATTATCTCATGTTCACTATACTTTGCTTGATATTGTATTAACAATTTATACTCAAAGGTAATCTTATATATTAGAAATGTTAGTCATTACTGAATAGTAAATTATATAAAAATAAAGTTGAGATAACTGATAACTGACTTCTGATGAGTTCATATAGTGAAAGAATTGATTACAGGATGATTGATATTTTCAAACTGCAATCATAGCATTGTAAAACAGATTAAAAATAAGACAATATATAAGATAAGACATATTGTACTTGGATGAAGCTATCTTTTACAAAAGCAGGACAAAATCAGTCTACAACTAGGTATAATATTGCTCATGAGTACAAAGGGGCAAACTATAGGAAAGCATGATTCAAGAAATATTACACATATTCGCAGTAGCACTGGATATTTGGAAAATGCCATAAAGATGACCGTAATGGAGGAGAATGAGTAAGAGATGATGAAAGTGAATACCAGGATGAGGATAGATTGGGTAGCTCTGTTTTCAGGTGAGGCATTTAGAAAGTACTGAGAACTATGGATATGCTTGACTTGTTTCTTATGTCTATAGAGGACGCTTACCATGGAGACACTTGAGCAGGCCATGAGACCCAGACACAGTCCATCTGAGAAGCACAGTAAGACTATACACAGTGCAGTTTCCACATTTCCAGAACTAAACCATGAACAGTATTCATAAATCTTCCAGTTAGTCACATTTTTGTTGTACCTGGGGCTTGATAATCTTACTGGAGTCATGATGTTTAGAAAGAGTTGCACAAGCCAGCCTACTGAGCAGGAGGGACCAACATTCTTGGTGGCTCTGTGATTAAGCATTATCCACCTGGAGTTGCTGGGGCTGATTGTGATTGCTTGGAAGCAACTCAGTAGGCACATAGCATACAGGGACAGTCCCCTTGTTATTCGGTAAATATAGTTGATTAACTTACATCCAATATCATCCAGGAAATCTTTAAATCCATAATGTGACAGTGTCTGTGGAATGCCTTTTGAGATGATATACAAGCAGTTGGCAAAAGCCAAGTGCTCTATAATCTGGTCTTTGGGTCTTAAAAGCTTTCTAGTAGATATTGAAATGATATAATAAAGTAGTATTGAAGAATTTCCAATCATGCCCACTGTAATCTGAGAGAAGAGAAAAATTTCCATTGCAAAATTTTCAGAAGCCATTTTCTTTCCTATAAAAAAGTAAATAAATTTATTATAGTTATTAATCCTTAAATACATTAACACTTGCATTACTTCATGATGTTAGCTAAAGGAATATAGTTATCACTTTAGTGCTTTTGTATAGCTCTCCCACTTAAGAACATTCAAAGGTTTGTTGGTAACATAAATGTTCTCTATTAATTAAATGGAAAATTTTGACACCTTTCCTCTGAATAATACTATCACTGGACAAGGTGCTGCATGACCTTTAACATAGCCATCAAAAGATAGAGGCACACAGACAAATTTATTTGATGGTAATCTGGCCTACACAGCTATTTCCAGGGCAGATTGTGTTATAGAACACATAACTCTATGTTAAACCCCCCAAAGTGATAAATGTTTTTATTTATTCTGAAAGACATGATTATTTGAGGTCAATTTTCAAAGAAAGCACTTTTAAGATGCATTAATTCTGAAGCTCACAAGAAATATAATTTACAATTCCTTAAGAAAGCAATAAATAATATTTGAAAATCTTATTTTAAAACAGTAATTAAATATTCACAATATGTAAAGTATATTTATTTTAACATTTATATAGTGTTTCATTATGTGTTTTTAATCATGGAGGTGATTGCATGAGAGTGTATGTTCCAACGGTGTCCAGAGTACCTGGGTCTGCCAACTATGGATTTGGAGGCAGGGATAAGCCACAAATAGGAACTTCAAACTGAACTCACATAGAATGTAATCGCAATATGCACTCTTAAGAAAGGGCTTGTCCCTCTATCCTACAAAAATATTTGAATCTACATTTGAAAATATCATAAAATATGAAACAAATTAATGATGGGTTCATGACTTGGATAAGTTACATGTAAACTGTTCAGATGTTGAAAAATGTGCAAAATCTGGCCCAATATCCTTAATAATTAAAGGAATACAGTGAAGGGATGCAAATCAAAGCTGCAATGAGAGGTCATCACATTCAGTATAAACTAATATTAATCAAAACAAATTACTGTAAATAAAGGCAAGAGTTAAAGCTGCTGAGCACACGGTGAAATAAGAATCCCTGTGCAGATTCTATTGAAAAGGAAAATATTTTAGCAACTATACTAGTATCGTTTTTCTTCAGTAAACTGATAAATCATTACCAAATTCCAATTTACATGTTACAAGAATCTGGGATTCTGAAAGGATTCAAAGCCATATAGGAAATGACCGGTTTTGAGTAAAATGTGTAAAAGAATGTTCTTTGTTTTTTTCAAATTGCCCTACTATGTTTCAGCAGTTCTTAGGTAGAATTTGAAAACCCACAGTAATTTCTTTCTATTATGTTTTGTAGTCAAAATTTCTAAACTTACATTTTTTTATATAAATTGGATATCAGCATGCATAAAAACTGGATTATGATTATAGCCTCTCACTTTTTACTAAAGTTGTCAACACATTTAAAACCTGAAATGCTACAACCATAAGAGCAATATGCTAGTACACAGATATAGGTGGCAGCAACAAGACTCAATAGTACAGACGTTGCACAAAGAATTTAGAAGTAGAACTATTTGAAATTAAAAGCATTCTGCACATTAAAGAAAAGTAAAACTCTAGTGTGGTAAAACCTACAAGATGGTAGAAAACATTGACTTTTGAACTTCATTCAGGAGCTTAATATCTACTGTGTATAAAGGAAAATAAAGATTAAACTATATCTTCACAAACTTTTGAGTCATCAGATTAATGATACCTACAGAAATTCTTTAAAGATGTAACATAGAAGTGCAGGAAATGCCTTTTACATGTACTCACCATATGTGGCATTTCTGTAA
>NW_021604849.1:115104-121337 GCF_004785775.1 Grammomys surdaster
AAGAGAATAGTCAATAACAAGTGCTGAAGATGTTGTGGTGATCAGTAGTCATCATTCTATACTGGTGGGAGGACAATGTAATACATTTATTATAGAAGTGAATATAAACATTCTTCAAGAAATTAAAAATGGAATTACTACATAACACAGCTATATATGTTTTAGGCATATACCCAAAGGACTCTATCTCCTACCATAGCAGGCATGCACATCCATGTAAGCTGCTTATTTTTCACAATATTAAAGATATGATGTCCATTCTGATGGACCACACGATGTTCATCAGCAGATAATGAAAATTTACAGTGGAATTTTGTTCATCCATAATGGAAAATATAATCATGAAATATTCAGTAAGGAGACAGATTGGAAAGAAATTCAGCAAGGTGAAAAATTAAGAAAAACAACTCAAGTAGTTTGTAGAACAGGGACATGTCCATATGAATGTATGTGGATTACTGCCATTACAGACTATAAAAGCAGAGAAGAGTTCAAAATATTCAGACAAAGTAGATATTGAGGAACGAAGGCTATGGTAGTAAATACAGTATATATGCCAAAAAATGAATAGGATTATAAAGGATAAAGAGAAGTGCTTGAGGTTGAGGGAATTTGAGAGGAAACCTAGAAGAGAAACAAACTAAAGTTTTTAAAAATGTCATGAAATCCAACATTTTGTATAGTAATTAATTTTTAAAATCTAATACCCAAGTATAGTTGTTTTGAGGACTTTTTTTTTACATTGAACATGACAATTCTTGTAGTCAATATAATATCTTACAACTTATACTTTATATTTAAAATAAAACTAAATTAAATTCCCCTGGTAATTCTTGTGTTATGTGTCTTGTATGGAAATTTTCTTATATTTGAAGAACTGGGAATTAAACCCAGAGACTTACGAATAGAAGATGAGTACTCTGCCATGAAGCTACAATCTCTTCTTTCTATATGAATTTTAGACCAGTATGTCATGTTTTAGAGTAATGAAATTTGAAATCTTTATATCTTGGTGATATAGTGGCTATACTGTCATTTGTGCATAGAAAAACTTGATTAAAATTGTCTTGTTTATGTCCTGAAATTTTTGCTTGAAGGACATGATATAAATGTATATTTCTCTTTGCTTTATAGAGTACATTTTAAAGTGTAATAACTTTATTCCTAAAGCAATGCATTTTCCAAGGTATTTCTTATGCATTATTAATTTTGTTTTGATTATAAATAAATCTCTGAAAGTCAAGTATAAATATATTTCTGAAAGAAGTTCTTATGATATATATGTCTATACATGTGATATGTACTTTTTCATATGAAAGAGGAATTGCTATTTCATCTACCAATTTCACTTCTTAGTATGATTTAAAAAAATAATTAAAATCAAGGTCTTGAAAGCTTTCTCATCAGTCACTTTCACAACAAAATCACTCAAAACAGTGGAAAAGCAGTCGTTCAACATGTCCATCAACAAAGAATTGCATGAGGGGAACATGGTGTATATGTATATTGGAATTATATTATATGTAACATAATGTATATTATGTAATATGTACTTTCTACAAAGCCCAATGTCCAGAGTCCAACAAATGTCCCACATGATAAAGGAGAAAATCAGCTCCAAAACCTTTATCTTCTAAGCTTCAAACAAATATGCTATCCTAGATTCATATGTTTTTCCTCAAAATAAATGAATCCTCTAATAAAAATTTAAAGGACAGTAAAGAAATGATTGACAGAGATATAAGGAGAAGGTGATGAATCTTTGATTATGGGAAAAATGTTTTGTATCTATCATGAAATGCTCTTGAGATCACCTGCAGAACAGTGGGATCATGTTTCTCATTTCTGAACTGTGCACTTAAAATGATTTACATGATAAATATTTGTAGTTTGACTTTGGTTTTTACTTTAAAAATGAGGGCACTGTGAGTAATATGTGAAAGGTTCTTGCTATGTTTTGAGGTATGAAGCTATAGTGAGGACAGCTAACTAAACAGGACACTGACATTTGCTCATAGCTTTCTGATAAAAAACTAAGGGTCACAGTGATGGGTTTTCATTTTTGTGTGTAAGAAAGATTTAAAACTATATTAGGTAAGGGTATGACATGGCAGCATTTTGCTGTTGTTAATTTTAGGTTTCACTTAGTAACATTAATGTGTGACATCTTGCAGCTACATGATAGCTTCTGAAATTTTCAACAGTGACCATGACTTTGGAATATAGATAGCCCAACACTAGTGTACAATTTTAAGAGGTGTAAAGCCTACATGTTCATATTAAAGGAACCTTGAGTCTGCATGATATTTCTAGTAAGAAGTAAGCTGAGATGCTATACCAACCAATATAAGGGTTTCTTTAGTGAAACAGGAACAGATTCAGAAAAACATCTGGCACTATCAGAATAAGTGCAGCACAAAGAAATTAGGTGTATACCCAGTATGCATTCACTACTTTCTTGTAACTCATTAAACTTTTGATTCCAATTCTCAATTTTCTATCAAATTCATGTTTTTCTCAGAGAAAATCACCCTGTAATTCTATCATTTATGATGCAATTTTAATTACTAGTATTAATACTCAATACAAACAACTCCTACATTCTAACAGTTGAAAAATAAAATTATAATGTAGCAGTTTCCAGAAGAAAATAAATAGGTAAGTAGAAGTCATTATAATAGTAAAACATAGAGCCTAGCAGACACAGGACCTAGCCCCTGTGCTGGAACTATATCTTCTTTCTGATCTGCTTCTCCACATGGGCCAAATTGGCAGGCCCTATTCCCTCCCTGACCCCAAAGCTTGCCTCTATCAAAGAAGGTATGCCATTACCAGTGACACAGGAAATTTTCAATAAAGAGGGACACAGAAATTTGAGTCTGCACCTCCACCTGCAAATGAAGAAGATTCTGCCTCTGGAACTCAAAGCCTGTCTGTCTCAAAGGAGGTTCATGCTTACCAGGAACACAGGCAATCTTCCCTAACAAAGGACACACACAGCAGGGTTGCTCTAAACAGGGACACTGGAGTCCTGCCCTAACAAAAGACACATGAAGCACCCCTAGCCAACGAAAGCACTGCCTGCCTCCAGAAGGCTAGCTCTAACCCATGTCAAAGAGTTCTACCTGCCTCCAAGGAGGCAAGATGATGTGAGAGATACTCAGGTAAGTTAACACCTGAGATAACCAGATGGTGAGTGGCAAGCCCAAGGACATAAGCAACAGAAGCCAGTGCAATTTGGCAACATCACAACCCAGTTCTCAAATGACAGAAAGCTCTGGATACCCTAACACACCTGAAAAGCAACATTCTTAACTAAAATACCATCTCATGAACATGATATAGACATTTAAGTAGGATATAAATAACTCTCTTAAGAAAATACAGGAAAAAAAGTTTACAATTTCTTACAGAGGAAATAAATAAATTCTTAAAGAAATACAGGATAACATAATCAATCAGGGGAATGAATTGAACACAATAGACCAAGACCTAAAAATCGAAACCCAGTGACATAGTTAAAGAAAAATGAAAAATCCAAAGAAGTCTATCTTTTAAAACCAAAAGAAGGAAGACACATGCAAAAAATACAGATATGGTGAGAAAGAAGAAGATAAAGACACCAACACAGAGAAGAGAAAAAGAGAGAGGTTAAGTAAAGACACGAAAGAAGAAAATGAGGTGATATCAGTGATAAGAGAGACTCAGCAGCAGTTCATTGGAGAACATGGATCACTCTGCTGAGGGAGGATTTGATACAGTCTACTCTGACCTGAGATGGAAATAGCTGCTGTTTTACCCCACAGTACTTTTAAGTCCCCACATCCTAAACAATACCTGACCTCCTTTCCCTTAACCTATCTATGTTCTGAGATTCCCTCCCTCTCTAACTCCCTTCATCCCTTCTTACCCCCTTCCCTTCTTCCTTTCCTCCCCTTTTTTCTTTCCTTTTCTTACCTCTCCCTTCTTTACTTATTTCCTTCATTTCTTCCTTTTATCCTTCATTCCTTCTTGTTTTCTTTATTTTTAAAAAGTTTTCCTTCTTCCCTTCCTTTCTCCCTCCATCATTCTTGTTTGCAGCAGAGGTTTTGAAATATATTCTTAATATATATTTTAAGTACAACTAAGATTTAGAGACTCACTCAGGAAGAAAATAAGAGCACATGCCTGCTTTCTACAAAGATTGCTTTCTGTCTTTTATGTTTACTGTTCCTGTGCTGTGGTTACCTACCTCAGTGCTTGATGACACCATGGTTATACCTGTAACCTTGAGAAGTGAGTCTCTGCTGAAACCCTGGTGAGATACTCCCAGTCATTTAAGGGGGTAATGTTCTCCTGGTGTTCTTTCCCAGAGGACTGGTGATTTTTAGCTCTATTCTGGACCCCTGATGACAGCATCTCTACAATAATCTTCAGGCCCTTTTAATTACCTTCCTCTCAGAAAAAAATAAATAACTAAACAATCCAAGAAGTACAAATTACATGAGGTATCCAAAAAACATTTTTGTCAGTTCTTGGAGCAGAAAACTTATGGCTAAGTGGCACACAGAGTGAACTTTAAAGCAATTAAAGTATAAGACACTTACAGAGATCATTCCCTAGAGGGGCTTCCTCTATCACCCAGCCTCTCAGACAGTCTCCACATAAAAACTTTTGTTTACATAGACACACAGGCCAATTGCTAAATTAGGTGCTTATTAACACTCCAAAAGAAGATGCTAGCTGCCATACTCTCAGAGCCTTGCAAGTACCTCTATAGATCCTTGACTACTCCCAACATTTCTCATTCCTAGTGCTTGAGCTCCCAGAGACTAAGCCAAAAACCAAGGAAAATACATGACCTTGTTTGTTGCCCTGGACACATACATAGGAGAGAACTGTCTTGTATGGCCTCAGTGGAAGAAGATGCATTTAATCATTTGGAAACTTGATGCCTCAGGGAAGAGGGATGCTGGTGTGTTTGAGGCTCAAATGGGTAGGCACATGAGGGAGTAACCTCTCAGGCACAGGGTGAGAAGGAGAGGGTGAAGCTCTAGGGGAGTGGAGAACAGGAAATGGGGCAAATTTTGGAATGTAAATAATTAAAATAATCTAATAAAAAAAGAGAGATAACGGTTCCAAAAAAAAAAAAAAAGGACAGGAAAAAAAAAGATCTGATCCTGTATTAACTGTAGCATTTAAGAAGCCTCTTAATTTGGAGAAAGCTCATGTCTAAATGGAATTTTGTCAGGAAAAGAATTCTTAATAATATAGAAAAAAACCTTCTCTCTACAGAGTGACTACAGAATGAGTACAAACTCCTCAGATATTTTTGACCTAGTCACCAAGTCATAATTTTTGTAATATGAAGAGAAAGCTCACAAATACTGTCTTATACAACAGGCTAACAATAAATCAGAGAAGATTTAAAACAGTTTTAAGCTTCATACAAATAAAAATAAAGATAATTGTCTTTCTTTTATGAATTGAGCAAATGAAAGTAAAACTGAAAATGAGATATCTGAACAAATCAATCTTAAATGTGTGGAATCAGACCTAAGAAACAGAGTTGAGGCTGGTTCTTATGGCTTAGCAGTATCACAGACATTTAGCAAACAAAATATCAATGCTGACTAAGAATGGCAAGCTGAGGATGGTGGTTCCGGCCTTTAATCTCAGTACACCGGAGACAGAGGCAGGTAGACCTCCGTGAGTTCAGAGTCAGCCTAATCTACAGAATGACTTCCAGGACTTTCAGGATATGTAGACAGACTCTATCTCAAAAAAAAAAAAAAAAAAAAACAACAAATAAGTGAAAGAAAGAAAAAGAATGGCTAGGTGTACTACAGAGCTATAATAATAAAAACTGCACGGCACTGACATAAATACAGAAATGTTGATCAATGGAATTGGATTAAAGACTGAGAATGATGTCCACCAACCTAAGCGTAACTGAATGTTGAGGAAGACTCAACAAATACACAATTGGGGGTGCATATTGAACAAATGCTGCTGGTCTAACTAAATTTCAGTATGTATAAGAATGCAAATAGACCTACATTTACAACCCTGGAAACAAGTTCAATTAAATCAAAAGCCCCAATATAAACCGATATACTGAATCTGATAGCAGAGATGTGGGGAACAATCTTGAACCATTGGCACAGGAAACAATTTCTAGAACAGAACACATTAAGATAGGCACTAAGGTCATCAATTAATAAATTGGACCTTATGGAACCAAAATATCTTTA
>NW_021604849.1:121347-129796 GCF_004785775.1 Grammomys surdaster
TCTGAGAGTGGGATAATATCCCAACCATATAAAGAATGCAAGTAATAAGATACCAATAAAACATATAACCTAATTAAAAAGAAGAATAAAAATCTAAACAGAGAAATCTCCACACTGGTATCTCAAAAGAAGCATTTAAAGAAATGTTCAATACTTTTTATAAGATATTTTATTTATTTACAATACAGATGTCATCACTTTTCTCTATTTCCCTTCCCTAGAACCCCCCATCCCATCTTCCCTCCTCCTTTATGCTTTTATACTATTTTGATTATGTGATTGTATTAAGGTCAGTTCAGGTTTTAGGAATACAATAGATGCAAATAGTCAAGGAACAAGCAATACAATAATCAAAAATAGTCAAAGGAAAAGCAAGGCATTAAACTCATTTATGTGAACACTCCAATGATCACTGTTTCTAAGGGCTTATTAGGATGACCAAAGTATCTGAGCCTAATTCCCTATCCTAGTCCAAGGTCATTTTCATCTCTGAAGACTACTTCCTTGTTCTAGCCTAAAATTTAGATTTCTGTCTGAAATTACTTCTTTGATCTAGCCTAATATTTAGGTTCCTGCCTAAGATTACTTCTTGTTGTAGCCTAAGATTTAGATATCTACCTGAAATTACTTCTTTGTTCTAGTCTAATATCAGATTCCTGCCTGAAGCCTACTTCCTTATCCTTGGCCCATGTCAGATTCTTGCCAAGCAGCCCCAAAGGCTCTCGGCCTTTCCCCCTGTTTTATTTCATTAAAAAGACTGAGACTGTCTTAGGTTTTTCTGATAAGAATACCTTTCTTTCCTGTCATAGAATATGCATTATCAAAAGCAATGCTCTTCTGTCTTAGGTTGGTAAGGCTCTGTGCAGAATCTTACTTGTACTTGGATTGCCAGCCTGTTAATTTAATACCTCTGTCTGGGAGTCCATTTTCAGATTCAAGTCCTGTACTTGGCTACCAACATGTTGATGTTGTTGAAGAAAAGCTTTAACACAATGGGCAGGAATAAAAATATTCCCAGGACAAAAAGGACTACCATGATCAAGCTATATATGAGATTTTTGAAGCTTGACCAAAATAGAAATACTGACCTCAGGCCATGGGTAATTTTACCTGCAGTATCAACTGCATCAACGTTCAGGAGAGCAGCATTCTTGAAATTCATAAGCTCACTATATATGATTAAAACATCCCAAGAGGTGTTAGAATTATGCCAAATATACTGCACATGTCATTACACTTCTTCCTAATTATAATGACTACCACTGTAATTGTAGAATCCAATGGTATTTGGTATGACAGTCAAGATGGCTCCTTACCCTTAAATTCTGAACCTCCTTCCATTAATTTGAATAGGATAAAGAGCATCAATCAGTTCTTCCAAATGCCTATCTAAATTGTCTGGTATATTTAACACATTAGTAACATTTTTTGCTAAATTATTAACAGAATTGACTGTCTTAAAGTCGTGTGTCAAAGCAATTGCAGAAGTAGTGGTGCTAGCAATTAATGTAATTAAAGCTGTTACCCCAGCAACAATTAAACCCACTACCCTCTTGCTTCTGGTTAAAGCTTGACTCATTTCTTCCAGTATTTGCAAGTACCAAGAATCTGGGATACTCAGGGCACTAAAGCAAAAGCTGGTTGATAGACCTCCATAACTGACATGCTGGATTTCAAAACAGAAACACAATTAAAATGTGTACAATCAGTTCAACTTACGTTAAATACTATAGAAGCAACAAAAGTATTTTTAACTTGACAATTAAAAAGAGCCTTAACACATATGGTAACACCAGATCCTGTCCCAACTTTATCTCTTGCTAACGTATCATAGAGAACTGCAGCTAATTTTCATATATGTCTCTGAAAATGTCCAGAACCAGACTTCCAAATGCATACTGTTATTTCCAATATTGGATTGATTTCTAGACCAGTCAGTGATTGAGTCTGAATAACTGGTCACATTTAATAATACAGGAGTCATTATAACTTCTCTTTTTGATGCTCTGTTCCACATGGTCTAAGAACTTGAGGCAAGGCAGCTTGTCCCATCAGGGGTATAGGTAAGCAATGGTGAGTCGGGAACTTGTGTCCAATACAGCTTCCCAGTCACCATTTTCAGGGCACACAGCCAGCTCACAGGTCAGCATCATTCTTTATCCTGGCATCATCATGTCACACCCATCGCTCTGGCAGCTGCCATGCTCCTTCAGCATCCTGCAGAAAAAACACAAACATGCCCTCTTCCCCATATTTAATACCTGATCAGGATCATGCCTTATGCCAGTAAGTGGATTCTTCCCTTTCACCTATGCATAAGTATGCACCAAATACATTCAGCAGAAAGTTCCGTGGCATCCAAATTTTCTTTAAAAAAAAAAAGCTTTAAAATAAAAAAATAAAAAGAATATGATTTAAATAGATTTGTGGTGTATAAGGGTATATCTCCCCATTTTTATTTTATGAAGAAATTGTTTTAAAGTTCCATGGACCAGTTCCACAGTCACTTGTCCTTGACAATTGTAAGGAATCCCCATAATATGGGTAATGTTAAATTGTGGCTAAAGAGTCTCAAATGTTCAACTGCCTTAGCCAGTTCCATTATTCATTTGTTTGTTTTTCTTTTTTTTTTATTATTAGGTACTTTATTTTTCTACATTTTAGATGTTATTCCCTTTCCCCATTCCCCACCCCCAGAAACCCATTAACCCATCCTCCATTCTCCTATTTCTTTTTTTAATTAGATATTTTTTTTACATTTCAGATATTTTCCCCCTCCCCCCCCCCCCCACCACAGCCCAGGAACTTCCTATACCATATCCATCCTCCTGCTTCTATGAGAATGTGCCTCCACCACCCCCCCACACACTCCCACCTCCCCACCCTCGAGTTCCCCCACACTTGGCCTCTAGCCTTCATGGGACCAAGGATCTCCTCTCCCACCTATGCCTAACAATGCTGTCCTCCCCTACATATACAGCTCGAGCCATGGGTCCCTCCTATGTGCTCCCAGGCTGGTGATTTAGACCCTGGGAGCTCTGGTTGGTTCATACTGTTGCTCTCCCCGTCAGGCAGCAAACCCTTTTAGCTTCTTCAGTCCTCTTTCTAACTCCTTCATTAGGAAGCCCTTGATCAGTTCAATGGTTAGCTGTGAGCATCCTCCTCTGAATATGCCATACTTTGGCAGACCTCTAAGGAGACAGCTATATCAGACTCCTGTCAGCATGCATTTCCTGACATCCACATCAGCATCTGGCTTTCATGACTGCACATGGGATGGATATCCAGGTAGAATGGTCTCCAAAGGGCCCCTCCTTCAGTTTCTGTCCCACATTTTGTCTCCATATTTGCTCTTTTGAGTACTTTGTTACTCCTTCTATTTCTGTGAAGGAGTGTCCCAACCCACCCACCCACTCTTACCTCCTTTCCTTCTAATTTCTCTTTACTGGGGCATCCAGCCTTTGAGGGACCAAGGTCCTCCTCTCCCACTGATGCCTTACAAGTCCATCCTCCTCTACAAACACAGCTAGAGACATGGATCCCTCTATGTGTGTTCCCAGGCTAGCTGTTTAGACCCAGGGAGCTCTGATTAGTTGGTATTGTTGTTATCCCCATGGGGCCACAAGACCCTTCAACTCCTTCAGTCTTCTCTATAACTCCTCCACTGGGAACCCTGTGGTCAGTTTGATGATTATCTGTGAGCATCCACCTCTGTATATGTCAAGCTCTATGACAGTGCCTCTAAGGAGACAGGAATATCAGGTTCCTGTCAACATGAACTTCAGGACATCTACAACAGTGTTTGCATATGTTGACTCCATCTGGGAAGGATCTTCAAGTGGTACAGTCTTTGTATGGTCTCCCCTCCAGTTTTGGCCCCACACATTGTCTCATATTTGCTCCTGTGAGTATTTTGTTACTCCTTCTAGGAGCCCCACAGACTGCTGCAGTGGGTCAGGAGGCTTTTCCCTGGTGCGAGTTTCCCACTTATGCAAGAAAGTCCAAAGTTCCCAGGAGACATGTGGAATCAAAGAGATGGGAGTTTTATTGTCCATGATGATAGTTGTATCTAGATGATGTGCACCCCCCCCATGCCAGAAGGAGCTCTCTTATATTGGGTAGGGGGAAAGAGGAGGACCTAGGGAGGGGAAAACTTAGTTAGTTATTTTCCCCCCAACCCCGCCTTTAGATTGAGGCAGAGGCCTGTTAGTCACGCCCTCTACCTGTGCCTTACATGACTGACCTTACAGGTGAAATGGAGATGAGACTGAGTGTTAGGTCTCTGGGTTCTGGGGAGCATGGTCAAACACCCCAGGATGTCTTTCTATAGCCCGACACACCCACACTTTGGTTTTTCTTTGTCTTGGGCTACATGTGGTCTGTGAGCTATGTCCTGAGTATTGTGAAATTTGGGGCAAATATCCACTTATCAATGAGTGCTTACCATATGTGTTCTTTTGTGATTGGAATACCTCACTCAGGATGACATTTTCTAGTTCCATCCATTTGCTTAAGAATTTCATGAATTCATTGTTTTTAATAGCTGAGTAATACTCCATTGTGTAAATGTATCACATTTTCTGTGTCCATCCTTCTGTTAAAGGACATCTGGGATCTTTCCAGCTCCTGGCTATTATAAATAAGGCTTCTATGAACATAGTGGGGCATATGTCCCTGTTCTATGTTGGAGCATCTTCTGGGTATATGCCCAGGAGTGATATCTCTGGATCCACAGGTAATATTATATCCAATTTTCTAAGGAACTGCAAGATTGATTTCCAGAGTAGTTGTACAAGCTTAAAATCCTACCAACAATGGAGGAGTGTTTCTCTCTCTCCACATTCTGGCCAGCATCTCTTGTGTTTAATCTGAGTTTTTAATCTTAGCCATTCTGACTGATGTGAGGTAGACTCTCAGGGTTTATTTGCATTTCCCTGATGACAAAAGATGTTGAACATTTCTTTAGGTGCTTCACAGCCATTTGAGTTTTCTCACTTGAAAATTCTTTCTTGAGCACTGTACCACATTTTTAATAAGGTTATTTGATTGTCTGGAGTCTAATTTCTTGAGTTCTTTGTAAATTTTGGATATTAGCCCTCTATCAGATGTAGGATTGGTAAAGATCTTTTCCCAATGTGTGGGTGGCCAGTTTGTCCTATTAACAATGTCCCTTGCCTTACAGAAGCTTTGCAATTTTATGAGATCGCATTTGTCAATTCTTGATCTTAGAGCATAAGCCATTGGTGTCCTGTTCAGGAACTTTTCCACTGTGCCCATGTGTTTGAGACTCTTCCCCACTTTCTCTTCTATTAGTTTCACTGTTTCCAGTTTTATATGGAGGTCCTTGATCCCCTTGGATTTGAGATTTGTACAAGGAGATAAGAATCAATCAATTTCCATTTTCCTACATGTTGTCTTCCAGTTCAACCAGCACCACCTGTTGAAAATGCTGACTTTTTTCCATTGTATGATTTTAGCTCCTTTGTCAAAGATCAAGTGACCATAGGTGTGTGGGTTCATTTCTGACTCTTGTGTTCTATTCCATTGATTTTCTTGCCTACCTCTGTACCAATACCGTGCAGTTTTTATAACTACTGCTCTGTAGTACAGCTTGAGGTCAGGGATGATGATTCCCCCAGATGTATTTTTACTGTTGAGAATAGTTTTCACTCTCCTGGGATTTTTGTTACCCCAAAGGAATTTGAGAATTGCTCTTACTATCTCTGTGAAGAATTTTGATGGGGATTGCATTAAATCTGTAGATTGCTCTTGGGAAGATGGCCATTTTACTATATTAATCCTGCCAATCCATGAGCATGGGAGCTGTTTCCATCTTCTGAGATATTCGATTTCTTCCTCCAGGGACTTGAAGTTCTTGTCATACAAATCTGTTGCTTGCTCGGTTAGATTCACACTGAGGTTTTTTATATTATTTGTAACTATTGTGAAGGGGGTCATTTCCCTAATTTCTTTCTCAGCCTTATTTTTTAAGTAGAGGAAGGCTATTGATTTGTTTGAGTTGATTTTATATCCAGCCACTTTGGTGAAGTTGTTTATCAGGGTTAGAAGTTCACTGGTGGAACTTTTGGGGTCACTTAAGGATACTATCATATCATCTGCAAGTAGTGATAATATTTTGACTTCTTCCTTTCCAATTTTTATCCCTTTGATCTCCTTTTGTTGTCTAATTGCTCTGGCTAGGACTTCCAGTGCTACATTGAATAGATAGGGAGAGAGTGGGCAGCCTTGTCTAGTCCCTGATTTTAGTGGAATTGCTTGAATTTTCTCTCTATTTAGTTTAATGTTAGCTACTGGTTTGCTGTATATTGCTTTTACTATGTTTAGGTGTGGGCCTTGAATTCCTGATCTTTCCAAGACTTTTACCATGAAGGGGTGTTGAATTTTGTCAAATGCTTTTTCATCTAGTGCAATGATCATGTGGTTTTTTCCTTTGAATCTTTTTATATAGTGGATTACATTGATGGATTTTCATATATTGAACCATCCCTGCATTCTTGGGTTAAAACATACTTGATCATCTTGGATGATTGTTTTAATGTGTTCTTGGATTCAGTTGGTGAGAATTTTATTGAGTATTTTTGCATCAATATTCAAAAGGGAGATTAATTCTGAAGCTCTCTTTCATTGTTTGTTTTTTGTGTAGTTTATGTTTGAGTGTTAATTTTGGCTTCATAACATGAGTTAGGTAGTGCTCTTCCTGTATCTATTTCGTGAAATACTTTATCGAGAATTGGTATTATGTCTTCTTGGAAAGTCTGATAGAATTCTGCACTAAAACCATCTGTTCCTGCACTTTTTTTGCTAGGGAGACTTTTATTGGCTGCTGCTATTTCTTTAGTGGTTATAGGACTATTTAGATGGTTTATCTGCTCCTGATTTAACTTTGTTGTTGGTATCTGTCTAGTAAATTGTCCGTTTCATCCAGATTTTCCAGTTTTGTTGAGTATAGGCTTTTGTAGTAGGATCTGATCATTTTTAGAATTTTCTCAGTTTCTGTTGTTATATCTACCTTTTCAGGTCTGATTTTATTAATTTGGATACTGTCTCTACATCCCCTGGCTAGTCTGGCTAAGGGTTTATCTATCTTGTTGATTTTCTCAAATAACAAGCTGTTGGTTTTGTTTATTCTTGTTATAGTTCTTTTTGTTTCGACTTGGTTGATTTCAGTCCTTAATTTGATTATTTCCTGCTGTCTACTTCTCTTGGGTGCATTTGCTTCTTTTTGTTCTAGAGCTTTCAGGTGTGCTGTCAAGCTGCTAGTGTGTGCTCTCTCCAGTTTTTTTTTTTTTCACTTAGAGCTATGAGTTTTCCTCTTAGCACTGCTTTCATTGTGTCCCACAAGTTTTGGTATGATGTGTCCTCATTTTCATTAAATTCTATAAAGTCTAATTTCTTTCTTTATTTCTTCCCTTACCAAGTTATCACTGAGTAGAGCATTATTCAGTTTCCATGTGTATGTGGACTTTCCATTGATTTTATCATTATTGAAGACCAGCTTTATTCTGTGGTGATCTGATAGAATGTATGGGATTATTTCAATCTTCTTGTATCTGTTGAGGCCTGTTTTATGACCAATTATATGGTCAATTTTGCAGAAGGTACCATGAGGTTCTGAGAAGAACATATATTCTTTTGGTTTTGAATGAAAACCAAAACATATATTCTTTTGGTTTTATCTTCTATAAATATCTGCTAAATCCTTTTGGTTTATAACTTCTCTTAGTTTTACTGTGTCTCTATTTAGTTTCTGTTTCCATGATCTGTTCATTGATGAGAGTGGGGTGTTGAAGCTCCCACTATTATCATGTAAGGTACTATGTGTTCTTTGAGCTGTAGTAAATTTTTTTTTATGAATGTGAGTCCCCTTGCATTTGGTGCATAGATGTTCAGAATTGAGATTTAATCTTGGTTGAGTCTTCCTTTGATGAGTATGAAGTGTCTATTCTTAATGTTGTTGATAACTTCTGTTTGAAAGTAGATTTTATTCTATATTAGAAGGGCTACTTCAGTTCATTTCTTGGGACTATTTGCTTGGAAAATTGTTTTCCAGCCTTTTATTCTAAGGTAGTGTCTGTTTTTGTCACTGAGGTACATTTCCTATATGCAGCAAATTGTTGGGTCTTGTTAATGTATCCAATCCATTAGTCTATGTCTTTTTATTGAGGAATTGAGTTCATTGATGTTAAGAGATATTAACGAGAAGTGATTGTTGATTCCTGTTATTTTTGTTATTAGAGGTGTAGTTAGTTTGTGTGGCTATCTTCTTTTGGGTTTTGTTGGAAGAAGATAACTTTTTTGGGTTTTTTAGGGAATAATTTCCCTCCTTGTGTTGGTGTTTTCCCTCTATTATCCTTTGTAGGGCTGGATTTGTGGAAAGATAATATATAAATTTGGTTTTGACTTGGAATATCTTGGTTTCTCCATCCAT
>NW_021604850.1:0-12157 GCF_004785775.1 Grammomys surdaster
TGCATCAATGCTCAGCAGAGCAGAATTCTTGAAATTCATAAGCTCACTATGTAAAGTTAAGACATCCAGAGAGGTGTTAGAATTATGACAAATACACTGCAAATGTCTTTAAACTTTTTCCTAATTATAATGATTACCACTGTAAACTTTAGAACTAACTTGAGTCCAGTGGTATTTGGCATAACACTCGGGATGGCTCCTTACCCTTAAATTCTGAACTGCCTTCCGATAATTTGAATAGGATAAAGAGCATCAATCTCTTCTTCCAAATGCCTATCTAAATCCTCTTGTATATTCAACACATTAGTAACACTTTTTTGCTAAATGATTAACAAAAGTAGCTGTCTTAACTTCTTGTGTTAAAGCAACTGCAGAAGCAGTGGTGCTAGCAATTAATGTAATTAAACCTGTTATACCAGCAATAATCAAGCCCACTACCCTCTTGCTTCTGCTTAAAGTCTGACTTATTTCTTCCAGTACTTGTAAGCTATTTTAGAATACCAAGGTTCTGTGATACTCAGGGCACTAAAACAAAAGCTGGTTGATAGACCTCCATAACTGACATGCCGGATTTCAAAACACAAACACAATTAGAAGGTATACAATCAATGCAACTTACATTAAATACTGTAGAAGAAACATAAGTAATTTTAACTTGAGAATTAAAAGAGCCTTAACACATGTACTAACACCTGTTTGAAATTTAGATCCTGTCCCACCTTTCTCTCTTGCTAACATAACATCATAGAGTACTGCAGCTAAATTCCATATACGTCTCTGAAAATGTCACCAGATTTCCAAATGAAGACTGTTATTTCCAATATTGGATTGATTTCTAGACCAGACCATGATTGAGTCTGAATAACTGGTCACATTTAAGAACAATACAGAGTCATTATAACTTCCCTTTTTGATTCTCTGTCCCACAAGGTCTTAAAAACTTGAGACAAGGCAGCTTGTCCCATCAAGGATATAGGTAAGCAATGGTGTGTCCATTTCTGCTTCCCAGTCACCATTTTCAGGGCACTCAGCAAGCTCACAGGTGAGCATCATTCTTTGTCCTGGTATCAGCATGTCTCACCTGTCACTCTGGCAGCCACTACGCTCCTTCAGCATCCTACACTCCTGGATGTGTTAGAGCTCCTGGGAGTCCAGCCTCCTCTGGGTTTTGGAGGATTGAGTGCACAGCTGATGCCTTAGGACTGCTCCAGGTGTAGGTGTAGCCCAGAAGGCAAGGAAAATGTTGTTAATAGGGCTTCTTCTTTAGAGAAATCTATAATTGTCAATTTTGGGATTGATCCCAACCTCAAAGACTCTGGACTGATCGTAAGTGTTCTAGAGCTAAAGTTACAAAAAAAATTTACCCCTGGTTTATATAGTTGGAGGTGGAGATTTTCTATATTCCTATCTTCAACAGAACACTTCTGTGTAGTTACCTTTATGTTGCTTTCATGAAACACTCCATGGTCAAAGCATGTTATAATTGAAGGCAGCTATTTGGGCTGATGGTTGCAAAGGGTTAAAGCCAATGCTTGCAGCATAAATACATGGCAGCAGGAATAGTTGAGAACTCATATTTTGAAACTCAGAGAAGAGGTAGTGAGCACAGGCATAGTCAGAACCTTTTAAAGACTCAAACTGCACCCATGTGACATCTATTTCAAAATGGTCACATATGTGCTCCTTCTTCAACAGTTTCACCAAACAGAAAATAAGTATTCAAACATACGTCTTTATAGGAGCCATTCACCTTTAACCACCACATTTTTTGCAACTCTTAGGTAGTGAAAACTACTTTTTATTTGACCATACTGTACCATATTCTTAAGTGAGACTGTTATGTTTCTAATAAACAATGTCACAGAATAAATTATACTGTTCCACAAAGAATCAGAGCATAGCAAAGAATGAACAGACCAAAGCAACACCAGCAGGGACACCCTCAAATCTTGTAGCTCCTGGTTAAGCTACTTGATTTTATGATGAAATTGCCTGGATTCCAAAGGACTTTGGCATTCCCACTCTTCCAGCTCTGCACCTGAAGCACTCACAGCTTCTTTTAGGCCAAATCCTTTACCTGTCTACAGCTTTCCTCTAAGTTGGCCCTTAGAAATCTCTCGTGTATGGTATTCTATTTTATTTTAGTGAAAGTGGGTTGGTGAGGGTAGAGAGATCATTCAGTTGTTAAGAGCTCTGTTAGAACCAGTTTCATTCCTAGTGCTCATGGCAGCTCACAACAGTCTGTAACTATAGTTCCATAGGAACACAAGTCTAAATAGTTGGGTATAAGCTGGTACCTAGCATTGACTTGGATGATTACTTATATTAATGGTTTTCTGTGAGTCCCAACATAGATTTAAAAATTAGTAGTATAAAAATGTACTTCTGTCTTGCAAGGGAACATGAGAAAGTTGTTTGTGTTGCTGTTCTCTGACCATAACTGCTAACATGTGATGTAAGGATTGAAAGGTATTCTCTGGCTGATACTTCCAGGAAAATACTCCATTATGGTAGGGAAGATATGAGGACAGTGTTGGGAATCTAGCTTGATAATTGGTCTGAGGTCTGAAATCAGAGCTCAAATAGAAACTTACAACAACTATAAGCCTTGAGTACTTGACAAATAATCCATTTCTCAAAGGAGGCTTGTAATTTTAATTTTTTCAAATCCTATTTTAAATGATCATTCTTTTTTATTCGATATTTTATTTATCCACAATACAGCTGTCATCCCCTTTCCCCATTTCCCCTCCCTAGAATCCCCTATCCTATACCCCCTCTTCCTTTATGCTTTTATACCATTTTGATTACATGCATGTATTAACGTCATTTCTAGGTTGAGGGTCTAGCAATACAATAGATGCAAATAGTCAAGGAACAAGCCATATAATAAACATAGATAGTCAAAGAAATAGCAAGGCATTAAAACCCAATTATGTGAACTCTCCCATGATCACTGTTTCTAAAGGCTTATCAGGATGACCAAAGTGTATGAGCCTACTTCCCTGTCCTATCCCAAGATCATTTTCATGTCTGGAGCCTACTTCCTTTTTCTAGTCTAAAATGCTTCAGATAATGCTGATGAAATTATCAATGGTATTTCCATTTTGGTCAAACCTCAGGAATGGCATATATACCTTGATCAGGCTAGCCCTTCTTGTCCTGGGAATACTTTTGTTCCTGCTCATCATGTTAAAAGCTTATTTTAACAACATCAATATGTTGGCAGCCAAAGTACACCCATTGAAACTGAAAATGGACCCCTAGACAGAGTTATTAAATTAGCAGGCTGGCAAGGCAAGGACGGGTAAGATTCTGCACAGAGCCTTACCAACCTAAGACAGAAGAGCATTCCTTTTGATAATGCATATTCTATAATGAGTAAGGAAGACATTCTTGTCAGAACAACCTAAGACATGCTCAGTCTTGTTAATGAAATAAAAAAGGGGGAGAGGCAGAGAGCCTTTGGGGCTGCTTGGCAAGAATCTGACATGGTCCAAGGACAAGGAAATGGGCTGCTTGGCAGGAATATGACATTGGCCAAGGGCATGGAAGTAGGCTTCAGGCATGAATCTGACATTAGGCTAGAATAAAGAAGTAATTTCAGGTAGGAATCTAAATCTTAGGGTACAACAAAGAAGTAATCTCAGGCAGGAATCTAAATATTCGGCTAGAACAAAAATGTAATTTCAGACAGGAATTTAAATTTTAATAATGGTTCTTAAACATTTTAATCTTCCTTGTAACCCACCACCCACCAGAAGTAATGGAAAGAAAGGATACAGGGGAAGTGGACCTGTCTAGAATGGTTCATTGGAACAACTCCTGTCTGGTTGTCTGGAAATCAGCATGTGTTTGCATCAGCAAAACACCATCTCACTGACTTTCCAAAGAACCCTATGTTTTCACTTCATATCCCGCTTTCTGTTTAAGAATTGTCACTTTCTCTAACATTAACAATCTATATGCAATAGAAATAATCATAAGAACCATCACATCTTCAATAAATGGCTTATGTACAGTATAGTCAAACAATAGTCTAACCTTAAATTTCTATCAATTTCCAATGTACCAAGACCCCTAAATATCTACCAATATACAATAATTCAAACAAAAAACTTAAATTTCTATTAATGTACACTGATTAAACAAAAAAACTCAAATTTTTATCAATAAACAATAATTAAGCCAAACAACCTAAGACTCTAGATATTAACAACTATAACTTTTTTTTTTTTTTTTTTTTTGGTTTTTCGAGACAGGGTTTCTCTGTGTAGTTCTGGCTGTCCTGGAACTCACTCTGTAGACCAGGCTGGCCTTGAACTCAGAAATCCGCCTGTCTCTGCCTCCCTAGTGCTGGGATTATAGGAGTGCGCCACCACTGCCCAGCTGATGATGGTCTTCTTATATATTTGTTTTCTGATGAATTGAGGTGAAGAATTCCTGTATTGGGTCCCAAGGAAAAAAATAGCCTGAAAGAAGCTAGCTATAACATTTATTACCCAGTCTCTGGGTTTCCCAATCTCTGTATTGTTTGTTGTTTAGGCCCTAAGACTGGAAGCTGGTTACTTCGAGAAAAGCTAGCTATAACATTTATTACCCAGTCTCTGTATTTATCTAGTCTTCATATTGTCTGTCCAGTCTATGTATTGGCCGTCTCTTTGTGATCAGTCTCTTGTGCTATCCCTTTTGAAATTTATTTGCATGCATTTACTTTAAAAAAGAAATTAGTAATTGAGACAGTCTCTAAATTATTTTGGCTATTTGCTTTGTGAAGACATTCATGTCTCAAGTGATCAGAGGTTTTCCTTGGTCAGATCTGATTTTTATAAATTTGATGGTCTGATATAATCTTTGTAAGTTTTGTTGGTACTCATATTTTTTCATGCCCTGTACGTAACCCTGTCGCCATCTTAAAACTATTGCAGGTTTCCATTCTAATGTCAACACATAGTTATAGTACACTTGTAGGTCTAGTTCCTCAGTTTTTTGATAACCCAGTGTCTCTCAGCTGCTGTTCCCTTTTCACCATCATTAAGAAAATTGAGAATTAATAATGCATAATTTAGTCTGTCTCTGGGGGTTTTCATTCTCCCTTTTTGTTTAATAAGCATCTGTTTTAAGGTACGATTGTTTCTTTCTATAATTGCTTGTCCTGTGGGATTGTGTGGTATACCAGTTACGTGCTTTATATTATAATATGCAAAGAATTGCTTTATTGTATTGGATACTTATGCAGGAGCATTGTCAACTTTAATTTGTACAGGTATACCATAACTATCATTATTTCTAGTAAGTGTGTTATTACACAATCAGCGTTTTCAGAACTTAAAACAGTTGTCTATTGAAATCCCCAGAATGTGTCAATGGTATGGTGCATATACCTTTGCTTTCCAAGTTCTGGAAAATGAAACACTTTCATGTGCTGGATATCATTTTTTGGTATCCCTAGGGTTAGTACCAGCAGATAGTGGAGTGTGGTTGTATAGAGAAGATGTAGGACGTTTTATTACTATTATTATTATTTTCTTGGCTTGTTGCCAAGTGATGGAAATCTTTTTCTTTAAACCATTCCCATTAACATAATGTTTCCCATGGAATTTTGAGGCTTCCAACACATTCCCTATTTGTAATTGGTCAATTTCATCATTTCCTTGAGCTGATAGACCAGGCAAACCTGTATGAACCCAAATATGAATAATATATGATGGATAATTTCTACTTCTGATTTTTGAACAGATGTATATGGACTTTTCACCACCTTGATTATTTTATGTGACTTATAACCTGCCATGCCCATCTTGTTTGCATCTATATAGAATGTTGGTGCCTCTGGAACTGGTGTTCTCTTTACTATATGTGGAAGAATCCAATTAGTTCTTTTTGTAAACTGTATATGTTTGCTCTTTGGATATTTGTTATTAATTTCACACAACATGTTTCTACAAGCTTTTTGCCAATCCTCATTAACCACCCATAGTGACATAATCTCAGCATTTGTAAGAGGTACCACAATTTCAGCTGGATCTGCTCATGCCAACTGGCATAGCCTTAGTTTACCTTTTATAATTATTTCAGAAATCTTTCTATATATGTCTTCATTTTTTTTTTACATTTTTATGATCTAAAAAAAAGCCACTCCATAATACTCTTTTTCCTTTGCATAATGAGCCCAGAAGGAGAAGACATTGAAGGTAAAATGACCAGAATACAATCAAGTTTGGGATCTGTTGTGGATATTCCTGGTCTCCCAGGAGTGGCTGCAGAAGATGAGTGAATCCGTATACTGGTGACTTCTTGTGAACCTTCTGCCCACCTTAATTTGTAACATAAAGGCTAGAGCCAGTGATTGGGCAGTAGAAGGAGAGGTGGAGTGGAAAAGTTTCAGGGAGAGTTAGAGAGACGAGGAAAATAGAGGAGGAAGAGGTGGAAGGACAGTGGAGGAGAAGCACATGGCCTGGAAAACATTCAAGTTATAAGAGATCTCATAGATGGGAAATATAGTAGTGTAGTGGTAAATCTGCCCAATCTAGGCATGTAGTTTATATTCATAATTATTGAGTTGTGTTTTCATTGATCGGGCTTATTTGGGTTGGAGATTTACTGCAACAAGGATCAATTCTATCCATGTATGCCCCTTGCACTTTGCAGTCTTTGTTCTACAAGAGTTAACTCTTTTTCTGCTTCAGCTGTTAGACATCTCGGACTGTTTAAATTCGAATCTCCTTGTAATGTTTGAAACAAATTACTTAACTCATATGTACTTAGTCCAATTGTTGGACTCAGCCAGTTAGTATCTCGAAATAGCTTTTGAAATTCATTAAGAGTTTGCAATTGGTCCCAATCTGTACCTTTTGTGGTCAAGTTTTTTGTTGACTAATTTTATAACGCAAGTAACTAAGTGAATCTCCTCTTTGTATCTTTGTGTTACCTTAAACATATTCTCTAAAACACCTTTGTCAGAACCAGCCAACAGAATGTCATCTGCATAATGATAAATGATAGAGGAAAATGCTTACCAATAATTTTTAATGGTTGTTGCACAAAATACTGACATAAAGTTGGATTATTTAACATTCTCTTTGGAAGTATCTTCCAGTGGTATCTTTCTCTTTTTTTAATTGGATATATTATTTATTTTCATTACAAATGCTACCCCATTTCCGGTTTCCCCTCTGGAAATCCCCTATCCCATCCTCCCTCCCCCTGCTTCTATGAGGGTGCCCCCCCAACTACCCACCCACTTCCACTTCCCCACCCTCACATTCCCCTACACTGGGGCATCTATCCTTACAGGATCAAAAGCCTCTCCTCCCATTCATGTTTGATAATGCTATCCTCTGCTACATATGTGGCTGGGGCTATGGGTCCCTCCGTGTGTACTCTTTGGTTGGTAGTTTAGTCCCCAGGAGCTCTGGGGACTCTGGTTGGTTGACACCATTATTTTTCCTATGGGATTGCAAACCCTTCAGCTCCTTCAGTCCTTTTTCTAACTCCTCCATTGAGGACCCCAAGCTCAGTCCAATGGTTGGCTGAGAGCATCCAACTCTGTATTTGTCAGGCTCTGGCAGAGCCTCTCAGGAGACAGCTATATCAGGCTCCTGTCAGCAAGCACTTCTTGGCATCCACAATAGTGTCTGGGCTTGGTGTCTGTATGTGGGATGGAGCCCCAGGTAGGGCAGTCTCTGGATAGCTTTTCCTTCAGTCTCTGCTCCACACTTTGTCTCCATATTTCCTTCTGTGAGTATTTTGTTCTCCCTTCTAAGAAGGACTGAAACATCCACCCTTTGTTCTTCCTTCTTCTTGAGCTTCACATGGTCTGTGAATTGTATCTTGGGTATTTCAAGGTTTTGGGCTAATATGCACTTATCAGTGAGTGCATACCATGTGTGTTCTTTTGTGACTGGGTTACCTCACTCAGGATAATGTCTTCTAGTTCCATCCATTTGCCTAAGAATTTCATGAAGTCATTGTTTTTAATAGCTGAGTAGCTATTTTGTAAATGTACCACATTTTCTGTATCCATGCCTCTGTTGAAGGACATCTGGGTTTTTTCCAGCTTCTGGCTATTATAAATAAGGCTGCTATGAACATAGTGGAGCATATGCCCTTGTTATATGTTGAAGCATCTTCTGGGTATATGCCCAGGAGTGGTATAGCTGGGTTCTCAGGCAATGTTATGTCCTATTTTCTGAGGAACCACCAGACTGATTTCCAGAGTGGTTGTACCAGCTTGCAATTCCACCAACAATGGAGGAGTGTTCTTCTTTCTCCACATCCTCACCAGCATCTGCTGCCACCAGAGTTTTTGATCTTAGCCATTCTGACTGGTGTGAGATGGAATCTCAGGGTTGTTTTGATTTCCATTTCCCTGATGACTAAGGATATTAAACATTTCTTTAGGTGCTTCTCGGACATTCGAGTTTCCTCAGTTGAGAATTCTTTGTTTAACTCTCTACCCCATTTTTAAATAGAGTTATTTGGCTCTCTGGAGTCTATCTTCTTGAGTTCTTTGTATATAAGTGGTATCTCTTTAGTGGATGACTATTATCCAAAGTAGGTACCAAGAAGCAAACCTTTCCCTATCTTTTTCATGCAAGGGTATTGAGAAAAAAATAATCTTTCAAGTCAATTATTATTATAGGTCATGATTTTGGTAACAAAGATGGTAAAGGAAGTCCAGGCTGTTAAGTGCCCATTGATTGAATTATATTACTATTTTCTCTAAGTCTGTTATCATCCTCCATTTACCCTATTTCCTTTTTTTTTTTAAACAATAAACACAGGAATTCCATAGGCTGGCAGACTCTATGTTGTGCCTCCAGCTGCTCTTGTAGCAGCCGCTCAAGTGCCTTTGACTTTTCTTTGTTATGGGACACTGCTCTTGCCCTACAGGCATTTTTGATAACCATTTAGGAGCAAGGCACGTCAGCAATGATCCCTTTTATAAATTTGAAAACTCAATCCTTGTGATGATCTTTTTTTTTTTTGGACCATGGGCAGAGCTTGCGATTGTTCTCAATCACCTGTATCAATACTTTCACCCGGGAGCATCTAACATATCACCTCTATTTTCTTTATTGCTGTCCCTGGAATTGCAGGAATATTAATTTGAGTATCTCATTGTTGCAAAAGATCCCTTCCCCATAAGTTTATGGGTATTTCAGCCAAATAAGGTCTCAACTTCCCTGTTTGCTCTTCTGGTCCCACACTGGTTATCCATTGGACACTTTGTCTTGTGCGTGATAACTTACCAATTCCTATAAATTGTGTGTAAACCTTCTGAAGTGGCTAATCTGGATTCCAAGACTTTTGGGAAAGTATACTAGCATCAGCTCCTGTATCCACCAAACCTTCTTTGCCAACACCATTCATTTGTACCATTCATTTGGGTCTCTGACTATTGACTACTGTTTGCCAGAACACATGTTTTCCAGCTCTCCCCAAACTCCCTGTCTTTTCTACTAGAACAGCGTTGCCATTTATGTAAGGAGACAACAACAGTTGAGAAATTCTATCCCTGCATCAACTGGCATTTCCTTTTTCACATATGCCACAATTTTTATTCCTTCCTTGCTATCCCCATCTATTATACCTGAATGTACAATAAATCCTGGAGAAGTCAATCCACTTTATCCCAAGATTATTCTCACTGTCCCTGAAGGTAAGGGACCATATACACCAGTGGTTAATTTGTAACATTCAACTTTTGGGGATAATGTAAGAGAGGTACCTGTAGTCAAATCCAAAGCTGCACTTTCTTCTGTAGTTTGTATAAGTAAGATCAGAAATGCCTAATTTTGATTTTCTTCCTGTTTAGTAAATACCTCCTGCCTGACCAAAAGAACATGGCTTATAATATTTGCTTCGAGGCTTTGAGTTGACAGGCTCCTCTTTTTGTTTCCTGATGGCAAGAGGTTATCTCTTGTGTCTCTCTTAGACCAGCAGTCTGGTGACCAATGTTTGTCCTTTCCACAGATGCTACAATACCCTGGAAACCTTTGTGGCTCATAGTGACCAGAAACTGCTTCTTCTCTCCCATGATTACCGTATTCTCTAGTGTCAATGTACCTGTTATTTTGAGCTCTGTATCTTTTAGCTTTACAATTTCTTTGGAAATGACTAAATGCACCGCAATTAAAATTGAGCATTTTGACTCCTGATATTTCTACCTATGAATTTTTCCTATGATATTGGCATTATACTCCTGAGAACCAATATCAGTTGTTTTCTTTATCCATTCAGCTATAGGAGTTCCACATGCTTTCAATGGCCTGATTACTCTCTTACATTCGGTATTTGCATTTCGAAATCCCAACATTTCCATCAATGACTGTCTGGTTTCAGGGTCTGTTATGGCTCTATTCACAACCGAACTCGACCTCTGTAATAATTCTGTGAAGGCTTCTCCAGAACCCTGCATTATTTTAGTAAATGAGGTAGATTTTTGCCCATGTTCTTCAACAAAATCCCAAGTTCTTGAAGCTGCAATATGACATTCTTCAATTACATGGTCATCAAATTGAATTTGTCCTTGTAAGTAAGCATAACACCCTTCACTAAGCAGCTGGCCTTTAGTAACATTTATTCCCCTTGCTAAATTATGTTGTGCTAGTTTTCTGGGTTCATCCCTCCACCACAACAACCACTGTTAATTGTTGACCAGTTTCTAGAACAGCTGACACCAATCCCATCCAATCTTGAGGGATGACACTATGCTGTGTAGCTCAGTTATTTAGCATTTCTTTGACAAAGGAAGAATGTAAGCCATACATTACTATTGCCTCTTTAAAATGTTGTAAATCTGACACTTGTATCGTTCACCAGGTCAATTCATTATAAGCCTATCCACCATTGTTAGCAGGCATATGTTGCACAAAGACTGGGAAGACTGAAGGTGCCTGTGTAGGCCCAAGCAAATTCTCTGGTGGTGCACTTGGCTGCAGCTTAACCTGGTGTGCTTGTGCCTTCCAGCCTAACTCGATCCTGCTTTCTTCATGCTGTACACTCCCATTCTCATTCACCAAGCCTGAATGTTTTTTCCCCTCCCAGTGGCTCTTTTTGTTTCCCAAGCACTTCTACCTGTGTCCAAAAACTCTAAATGCATAGCCATCTCTGTGATCTTCTCTAACAGAAGAGAATTATCTGGTTTCCCATTAAACTTTTAAAAAATAGCAATAAAAAAAAACTACAAAGAAAAGTCAAAAAACCCTGTCTGGAAGCAAGGCAGGATACCTCCCAGGAGCAATAGCTGACACTTTTGCCAGTCTCCTTAAGCAACATTGCAAACCCTTCATATGTGCCCTTCCCCGGCCTTGAGCAGGCCTGAGAGACCTTGTTTACCACAACAGACCAAGTGATAAGGACCTAGGTGGAGTTACCCATCTTGGCTGCATGTACAGCCTGCTACAGGAACTGCCCCTGGGCTTGCCTTGAGACACCTCTGGCAATGACCCTTGACCAGGAACGAATTATCCCACCCATCTCTCCAGCTGAAACTAGGAAGGGTTCGGGTGGGGTCTTCCCCTTTAAATTGAAAGCGGAACATTAAAGCATCGAGCCTTGATCAGAGAACTTTGTCTTGGCTTCATCTCTTCTCGCCCTCCTTTTGTTCCCAGCCCTCTTTTCAGGTGGACCCATTCGACTCGTAGCTGCGGGCAGCTACATTCATAATCTGCTATTTCCACTATATTACAAAGAGTTACACATTATGCCTAAGCCACAACGGGTGCCACCTGTAACTAATTCTTTAAGTCCAATTTTTAATTATGGTTCTTAAATGTTTTAACCTTCCTTGTAGTGAACTACACACCAGAGGTAGTGGAAAAAGAAAGGATATGGGAGAAGTGGACCTGTTTTAGAAAGGTTCTATGGAGCAACTCTCATCTGTGTTGTCTGGAAATCAGCATGTGTTTGCCCCAGCAAAACACCATCCAACCGACTTTCCAAAGAACCCTTATGTTTCCACTTCAGAAGCTCCATTTCCTAAAGGTTGCACAACTGCACAACAGCGAGGCGAGCTTGGGATCCACTGTTCAAATCCATGAACTCTGGAGATTATTTCACATTCAAACCAGAAATGCTAATTCTTGACCCAAACATCAATGACCATGTGTAAGTACTGAGGACAAAGAGAAGGAGTAGAATTTTTTTCCCT
>NW_021604851.1:0-11836 GCF_004785775.1 Grammomys surdaster
GTTTTATCTCATCTTGTACAGTTTGACTGATCCCATTTGTTTCTGGAGGACACAGAATACTGAAGATAATGATGGAGATTTGCAAAGTGACTGTAGTTTGATTCTTTTCACCTATGAGGGACATATAGAAGAAAATTTTTATAATTATCTCATTGATTTTAGGTAAGTCATTTTTTCCTGCTTCAATGTCAGTAATTAAAAATATGTAGTTGCATATACAAACTTTGGAATTCTGTCCTGTTCTTCCCATTGGAACATAGGAATAAGTGAAAATTATATAACACATCAATCACTATTTTAGTATTTTCAATGTGTCACCACTTAGTGTGGTTTCAATACGTTGGGTTCAAACTCATATTCCTAATTGTAACAGATGTACTGGGAGACTGTGGGACAGATGAAACACACTTCACATGGAAAAAAGACCTCAGTGCTCAGACATCACTTAAAGGATGGCAAAGAATTAGGAAGACTGAGCTGTTAAGAGAAATCTGATACCTTTTAAAGTAAATTGACATATTAACAGTTACACTAAAAGGTAACATCAAATTGATGTGCAAATGAGCCTAGAGAATAATAATCTGGTTGTGTGGTATATTGTATTATTTTATATATTTTGGTATGGATACATAAATTTAAATGAAATGTATCTTTAAATAATTATCATGTTTGATAAACATTAGCAATTGGAACTATTAAAAGCATTTTTTACAAAACCATGGAAATATCATTATTGAAAAATTTTCTCATTGCGTATAATATTAGTATTTTTAAAATTTTAATTATTTTATTTATTTTCATTCCAAATATGGCCTCCCTCCTGGTTCCCCATCCCAGAGTTCTTCTCCACATCTCCCCTCTTTTTGGCTTCTGAGAGAGTGCTTTCCCAACCCCTTACCACTTTATCACCACCCCACCCCCACTTCTCCAGAAACCTCCATACTTCCTATACCCTACCCACCCACCCACCCACCCCCACCAACCTTTTCCCTGGGACATCAAGTCTCTACAGGATTAGTCTCATGATCTCCCATGGTGGACATGAAAGACAGTCCTCTGATACATATGTGCAAGGAGCCATCGACCAACCCATGTATGTTCTTTGTACTAAGATTCGACATCAATAATAATGAAATTAACATTTTTGTATTGTTTGACTGAAACAAGTTTTTCCTGTTAACATGTTTTAAAATTTTTCTTTCTAATTACATAAATTTTCTCATAGAAACACAGACAATCATTTTCAAGTAAAATTATTATTACACAATTTATATAGACATATAACATGTCAGGTGGTATTGTATATTGGCTTTTTAATGTATTTCTTAATGATTCTTTCTTTATTATTTTATGTTCCTTTACTATGTTAGTTTCCAAAGATTATTTTGTATGTTTTGAAACATAATTTTGAACTAAAGTGAACTAGGATCCTGTGTTATGCATATTATTCAGTATGTGTTAATAAAAATGTTATGGTACCAAAGGTTATGAATCAAAAAGTTGAATGAAATATTATTGTATCATTTGATTCTTAAAACACTCAATATTGAGATATTTAATACATAAAACAAATTTCACATAATAAAAAATTTAAGGGGTTATGGATTTCTTATATTGTTCAAGGCATTTTAAAATTTTTTTTCTGTGGTATTGGAGCATCAAGAGTATTGTTTATCAGCCTTACTCTCTAGGACTGTAATCCATTTCATGCATGGCTTTCAGAGAAAAAAAACAAGTTCTTTATGGATTTTCAGAAATATAAAAATTATCATATCAGACTGACATGTTTATGATCTGAAATTGTATTTAACTCTAAAGATCTCTACTTTCCCAAGCTTATTTCAGGAAATCTAGCATTTACACAGTAATTTAGCATTTCATGTAGTACAATATTTACTGTGATTGAATAGAAAATTTGATATGTCAAATAGTGTTGGTTTGTATATGCTTGATCCAGAGAATGGCACTATTAGGAGTTATAGCCTTGTTGGAGTAGATGTGGCCAGTTCGAGGAAGTGTGTCACAGGGGGGCTGGGAAAATGAGACCCTTTCCCTAACCACCAGAGAGCCAGTCTTCTCCTAGAGGCCTTCAGATGAAGATAGAGGACTCTCAGTTTCGGCGCCACTCATACCTTGATGCTGGATGCTCTCACCTTGATGGTAATGATCTGAAACTCTGAACCTGTAAGCCAGCTGCAAGCAAACATTGTTTTTATAGTTGTTGCCTGGGTCATGGTACCTGTTTTCTGCAGTGAAACTGTAATGAAGACAGAAATTAGTACCAGGGCCTGGAGTATTGCTGTGTTAGGCTTGGCTATGCTTTTGTTTAGAAGCAAGTCGATTTGGAAAGCAGTGGAATGCTTTAAATGGGGCTTAAAGGGCTATTCTAATAAGAATATAGAATACTTTGTTGTTGAGAGTGATTTGAACTGTACAGACCTGGCCTAAGATATTTCAGCAGATAAGAATTTCAGCCTGTGGCCCGGAGACTATTTTTGTGGTATACTGGTGAAGAATGTGACTGCTTTATGCCCTTGTATGAAGAGTCTACCTGTGTCTAATGTAAGGAGATTTATATTAATTGCACTGACAAAGGCAGTTTCTAAAAATCCTAGGAAGGTCTTTATTTTCTGGTTTAGTCCCATGAAGAGCATTCTGTTCAAACATAGCAAACTTAGAAAGAATCAAAGTACAATATATGGTTCAAATGATAATAAATGGACCCCAGGAAGTGAAATGGAGCTGAAACCTATGTTCAAGGAAATAAATATATTAAGGGAATGGTGATCTCAGGGCAAGATTCTACCCACATAATCTTGTTTGTATTTGCAGTTGAACAAGGAATAGTTTGGACTTTCAGTCTGGAATGACCTACAATTGAAAAATAGAGGACCCACATGTGATACAGATACTGAGGCTGGAAGACCCAGGCTTTTGATCTTAATGTTCAGGAATAGTGGTCATGAAAACGTAGGCACAGGCATGGTGATGCACACATTTAATCCATGGGAAAAAAAGACAAGTAGATCTCTCAGTTCAAGGTCAGTCTTGAATAGAATAAGTTCTAGGTGAAGAAAAGCAGAAGTCCAGGCATGGTGGTACAAAGCTTTATCACCAGCATTCAGGAGACAGAGGCATGAAGATCTTTGTTTTCAAGGCCAATCTACTGAACAAACTCCAGCAGTGAGGAAGTTGGAATACAGAAATCTGATAAGAGAATAAGGGGCAGTATGTTCTAGCAACAGCAAGCAGCAGAAATAGGTGGCTTCTGGCATTAGCTTCAAGAATAGAAGGGACTACTGGGAAAATTGATGCTGGTTAGCTGGACCTAAGAAATTAGCATTGCTAAAGAAGAGACCAGCATCAATGAGGTGAAATCTTCTGGTAAGCATTTTCTCAGATCACAAAGAAGCTATGTTCCAGAGACAGCCAAGGTTATCACTTGTGTTGCAGCTGGGTTGGTAACAAGTAAGAATGACCTAGGTGGTATGGGTTTTGAAGGTATGAAATGTTCATGGAGAGCAGCTAAGGCTTGGTACTGTGAGGTGCCAGGGTAGGCCAGTGGTGAAGGTGCAGTCTCAGTTGCAGTTGATGTCTAAGATATAAAGGATTCTTGTAAAGAAGGTGAGCTTTGTCACCATGAGGAGAGCCTATGAGAGGCTATTGGTGAAGCCTAGTTGCATCAGAAGTCCCCATAGTATTGAAGATGCCAGTATCATGCAATGTCTACTAAGAACAGCAGCAGCAATGGAGTGGAGTCTACCAGAGACTAGAGTGCTACAGAAGGCATGGCTGGAGAAGTGACAAAAGGCCTTTGGAAGAGCCCAGAAGATCATGTGTATATCTTAGACATTGAAACTAGAAGCAGTAAAGATGAAACTGACTTGAAGACTTCAAGATTTTAAAGATACCTGGTTCTGTGTAATTAGAACTTGAAGAATATTGTGTAAGAACCTTAGTTTATAGAACTGTAATCTAGTTCATGTATGACATTCAGAGATAAAACAGCTCTTTATACATTGTCACAAATATAAAAATTATCATATAAGAGTGATGGATTTGGGAGAATTCTTAAGGTTTATTAATCTCAAATATCACTAATTTCTTAAGCTTATTTCAGAAAAATCAGCATTTACCTGTATCCTAGTGTGAAGTTTCTGCAATTGGAGGGAAAATTTCATGTTTCAAGCACTCTCTACAATCATCCCTATGTCTTCTTTTAGAATACCAGAAAGAAGATCTGAGTTTTTTCTGGTAATGTTTTTTGCTACTGATGAGATCAACAGGAATCCTTATCTTTTACCGAACAAGTCTTTGGTATTCTTGCACAGTGCTGGCATGTGTGAAAATATATTTGAAAATCTGGAAACAAAATACTTATCACAAAATTTTTCTTTTCGTTTTATTAATTATGAATGTGGAGTAGAGGGAAGCTGTCCTGTAGACCTTATAGGACCATTATGGACAACATCCTTAAAACTGGCAATTGATTCTAGGATCCCAAAGGTGAGAATGTGTAACACTGGATGAATTAACAACTTTTTACTCTATTCATAGGTGCCTAGAGAGAAAATTTGCTTGGTATAGGTTTGTGTGTGTATTCTTTTTTATATGTTATCCATTTATTATAAAGGATTAAATAATCAGATTTTTGATGCATTGAGAAAACAGTTAAGTATGTGTTTATAACATGGTGACTTCTCAGGAATAGTCTAGAATCTAATAGGAATAATATGTGATATTTATAGTGTAATCTTACTATCCTCAATAGGAGTTCTGAAATGTGAGTAATGTTACTTGTATATACATCCAAACTTTCTAACATTCATATTCCTTACAGGATGTTTCATCATCTTTATATATCCTCTAGGTTTTCTTTGGACCATTTAATCCTAACTTGAGTGACCATGACCAGTTTCCCTATGTCTATCAGGTAGCAACCAAGGACACACGTTTGTCTCATGCTATGGCATCCTTGATGGTTCATTTTAGATGGACTTGGATAGGACTTGTCATCTCAGATGATGACCAGGGCATTCAGTTTCTCTCAGACTTGAGAGAAGAAATGCAAAGGCATGGGATCTGTTTAGCATTTGTGAATATGATCCCAGAAACCATGCAGATATACACGACAAGGACTAAGACATATGATAAACAAATTATGGCATCATCAGCCAAGGTTGTTATCATTTATGGTGAAATGAACTCTACCCTAGAAGTCAGCTTTAGAAGATGGGCATATTTAGGTGTTCAGAGAATCTGGATCACAACCTCACAATGGGATGTCATCACAAATAAAAAAGATTTCAGCCTTGATTTCTTCCATGGGACTGTCACTTTTGCACACCACAACAATGATATTACTAAATTTAGCAATTTTGTACAAATAATAAACATTTCCAAATATCCAATAGACATTTCTCAGATTATGCAGAAGTGGAATTATTTTAATTGTTCAATCTCTAAGAACAGCAATAGCAAGACGGATCATTTTATGTTCAACAACACAGAGAAATGGTTAGCACTGCACAAATTTGACATGGCCCTGAGTGAAGAAGGTTACAATTTGTATAATGCTGTGTATGCTGTGGCCCACACCTATCATGAACTCATTCTTCAAAAAGTAGAATCTCAGCAAATCAAAGAATCCAAAGGAATATTCAATGACTGTCAACAGGTAAAAATTTTTACATTTCATTATGCTTAGATTTTCAGTGTGATCTTTTAAGTGGCCCACAGAAACTCACATATATTTGTGAGAGAGTATTTTATCAGGGGAAAGATTTCTACACTTTAAAACTCCCTGTAGTAACCATCCTCATATCGAATAAAATCAAATTTCAACCAAACATTGTCAAAAAAGATAAGGAAGGACACTTCATTCCTGTCAAAGGAAAAATCTACCAAGATGAACTTTCAATTCTGAATATCTATGCTCCAAATGCAAGGGCACCAACATTCATAAAACAACTTTACTAAAACTCAAAGCACAGATTGCACCTCACACAATAATAGTGGGAGACTTAAACACTGCACTCCCGTAAATGGACAGATAGTGGAAACAGAATTAAACAGAGACACAGTGAAACTAAGAGAAGTTATGAACCAAATGGATTTAACAAATATCTATAGAGCATTTCATCCTAAAACAAAAGAATATACCTTCTTCTCAGCAACAGGCCTAGACAGATATAAGAAGATTGAAATAATCCCATGTATCCCATCAGATCACCAATGACTGAGGCTGGTCTTCAATAATAACAAAAACAACAGAAAGCTGACATTCACGTGGAAACTGAAAAACTCTCTAGCCGATGATAACTTGGTCAAGGAAGAAATAAATGACGAAATTAAAGACCTTTTAGAATTTAATGAAATTGAAGAAACAGCATTACCTAACTTTTGAGACACAAGGAAAGCAGTGCTAAGAGGAATACTCATAGCTCTAAGTGACTACAAAAAGAACCTAGAGAACATACCCTAGCAGCTTGACAGCACACCTGAAAGCTCTATAACAAAGAGAAGCAAATACATCCAAGAGATATTGACAACAGGAAATAATCAAACTCAGGGCTGAAATCAACCATGTAGAAACAAAAAGAATTATACAAAGAATCAACAGAACCAGGAACCAGTTCTTTGAGAAAATCAAGAAGATATATAAAACCTTAGTTAGCCTGACCAGAGGGCACAGAGACAGTATCCAAGATAATAAGATTAGAATAGGAAGACATAACAATGGAAACTGAGGAAATTAAAAAAAATCATCAGATCCTATTCCAAAAGCCTATACTCAACAAAATTCAAAAATCTGGATGAAGTGAACAATTTTCTAGACAGATATCAGCTACCACAGTTAAATCAAGATCAGATAAACCACCTAATCAATCCTATATCCCCCTAAAGAAATAGAAGCAGGTATTAAAAGTTTCCCAATCAAAAAAAAAAAAACAGTCCAGGACTGGATGAATTTAGTGAAGAATTTTATCAGACCTTCCAAGAAGACCTAATACCAATTCTCTTCAAATTATTCCACAAAGTAAAAGGAACACTACACAATCTGTTCTATAAAACCACAATTATGTTCTTCCCTAAACCAAACAAAGATCCAATAAAAAAGAGAACTTCAATCCAATCTCACTTATTAATATTGACGCAAAAATACCAAAAAAAAAAAAATTCTCGCAAACCAAATCCAAGAACATATAAAAAAAAAAAATCCAACATAATCAAGTAGGCTTTATCCATGGAATTCAGGGATGGCTCAAAATATGGAAAGCGGTCAACGAAATCCTCTATATAAGTAATATCAAAGAAAAAAAAACCACAAGATCATCTCACTAGATGCTGAGAAAGCATTTGACAAAAGTCATCACCCCTTCAGGATCAAAGTCTTGGAAAGATTAGGAATTAAACGCCCATACCTAAACATAGTAAAACCAGTATACTACAAACCAGTGGCAAACATCAAACTAAATGGAGAAAAAATTAAAGCAATCCCACTAAAGTCAGGGACTAGACAATGCTACCCACTCTCTTCCTAACTATTCAGTATAGTACTGTATGCTCTAGCCAGAGCAATTAGACAACAAAAGGAGGTCAAAAGGATACAAATTGGAAAGGAAGAAGTCAAAATATTACTATATGCAGTTGATAAGGTAGTATAGTTAAATAACCCCAAAACTTCAATGAGAGAACTCCTAAACCTGATTTAAAAAAAAAAAAAGACCTTCAGGAAAGTGGCTGGATAAAAAAATTAACTTGAATAAATCAATAGTCTTCCCTTACTCAAAGGACAAACAGGTTGAGAAAAAAATTAGGGAGATAACAACCTTCACGAATAATATAAAATACCTTGTTGTGCCTTTAACCAAGCAAGTAAAAGATCTGTATGACAGGAATTTCAAGTCTCTGGAGAAAGAAATCGAAGAAGAATCCAAAAGATGGAAAGATCTCCTATGCTCATGTATTGGCAGCTACAATATAGTAAAAATGGCCATCTTGTGGAAAGCAATCTACAGATTCAATCCTATCCCCATCAAAATTGCAACCCAATTCTTCATAGAGATAGAGAGAGCAATTTGCAAATTCATTTGGAATATCAAAAGACCCAGGATAGTAAAAACTATTCTCAACAATAAAAGATCTTCAGGGAGAATCACTGTCCCTGACCTCAAGCTGTAGTACAGAGCAATAGTGATAAAAAGTGCATGATATTCCTACAAATAGGCAAGATCAATGGCATAGAATTTAAGACCCAGAAATGAAACCCCATATCTATGGACGCTTTGTCTTTGACAAAGTTGCTAAAACCATCCAGTGGAAAAAAGATAGCACTTTCAACAAATGGTGCTGGTTCAACTGGAGGTCACCATATGGAAGAATGCAAATTTATCCATTCTTATCTCCTTTTACAAAGCTCAAATCCAAGTGGATCAAGGACCTCCACATAAACCAGATACACTGAAACTAATAGAAGAGCTGGTGGGGAAGAGCCTTGATTACATGGACACAGCAGAAAAGATCCAGAAGAGAAAACCAATGGTTTATGCTCTAAGATAGAGAATTGACAAATGACACCTCATAAAATTGCAAAGCTTCTGTAAGGCAAAGGATATTGCCAATAGCACAAAATGGGAACCAAAAGATTGGGAAAAGATCTTTACCAATCCTACATCTCATAGAGGGCTGATGTCTAATATAGAAAAAGAACTGAAGAAGTTAGATTCCAGACAATCATATAACCCTATTAAAAATGGGGTACATAGCTCAACAAAATTCTCAACCGAGGAAACTCAAATGATGGAAATGCACCTAAAAAATGTTCAACATCCTTAGTCATCAGAGAACTGCAAATCAAAACAACCCTGAGATTTCACCTCACACCAGTCAGAATGGCTAAGGTCAAAAACTCAGGTGATAGCAGATGCTGGCAAGGATGTGGAGAAAGAGGAACACTCCTCCACTGTTGGTGGCATTGTAAACTGATAGAACAACTCTAGGAATCAGTCTGGTAGTTCCTCAGAAAACTGCACATAGTAATACCTGAGGATCCAGCTGTACCACTCCTGGGCATATACCCAAAAGATGATCCAACATATAACAAGGGCACATGCTTCCCTATGTTCATAGCAGTCTTAGTTATAATAATCAGAAGCTGGAAAGATCCCAGATGTCCTTCAAGAGAAGAATGGATACAGAAAATATGGTACATTTACACAATGGAGTACTATTCAGCTATTAAAAACAGTGAATTCATGAAATTCGTAGTCAAATAGATGGAACTAGGAAATATCATCTTGAGTGAGGTAACCCAATCACAAAAGAACACACATGGTATGCACTGACTGATAAGTGGATATTAGCCCAAAAGCTCCCAGTACTACATGAAGCTCAAGAAGAATGAAGACCAAAGTCTGGGTGCTTTGGTCCTTTGTGGTAAGAGTAACAAAGTCCTCAGGGGAGCAAGTAAGGAGACAGTGTGGAGCACAGACTGGAGGAGGGGCAGTCTGGAGACTGCCAGACCCAGGAATCTTGCCCATGTGCAGTCACCATATGGAGGCATGGTTGAGGATGTGAGGAAGTGCATACTAACTGAAGCCTGATGTACCTGTCTCCTGAGAGCCTCTGCCAGAGGCAGATGCTCACAGCTAATCATTGAACTGATCATGGTGTCTGCAATCGAAGAGGTAGAGAGAAGACTGAAGGAGATGAAGGGGCTTAAAGACCCATTGGAAGAGTGACAATACCAATCAACCAGAGCTCCCAGGATCTAAATCGCTAGCCTGGGAACATTCTTGGAGGGACCCATGGATCCAGCTGTCTGTGTAGTGAAAGATGGCCTTTTCAGGCATTGGTAGAAGAGGAAGTCCTTGGTCCCATGAAGGCTGGATGCCCTAGTCTGAGGGAATTCGAGGTTGAGGAGGGAGAAGTTGGTGGATGGGTAGGGCCACATCCTCATAGAAGTATCAGGAGGGGGGATGTAATAAGGGGAGTGAGGGGGAATGGAAAAAGGGGATAACATCTAAAATGTAAATAAATAAAATATCCAATAATAAAAAACAAAACAAAAAATAAATTAGGAGCAAAGAGTTTTATCATAAAGCCTTATGTGATGACTTGATTAGAATAATTTCCTAAGGAGTTAGTACGTTTGCTGTGATTAATAGTTTGCCATTTAAAGTAACTTAAAAAAGATAAATGATAAAGACAACACATTTTCTTAAGCTTATGTTTATTTAATATATGCAAACTGTATGTACGTGAATGACCCACTACCACTCTTTGTTTCCACAACTTCCAGATATTCAGACTGCCCACTCATTCTCACATACATGGCTTCATTTTTAAAAATTATTTTTCCAAATGTGTTCGTACACACACACATACACATACACACACACACACACACACACACACACACACACAGAGGCACACACTATGTTACTCTTTACTTGATAAGCATTTTTAACTACCCATGAGGCATATTGTATTTTACTAGATAGGACAACTTTAATATATTTGTCTTTCCTGGAAGCCATTAAAAATTAGAGGACATTCTCAATTTTGTATTGCCTTGATTGATATACAGACATAATCATCTAATGATGTATCTCATTTAGGTGGCTTCCTTGCTAAAGACCAGGGTATTCACTAACCCTGTTGGAGAACTGGTGAACATGAATCACAGGGAAAATCAGTGTGCAGAGTATGACATTTTCAACATTTGGAATTTTCCACAAGGCCTTGGAATAAAAGTGAAAATAGGAAGCTATTTTCCTTGTTTCCCACAGAGTCAACAACTTCACATATCTGAAGACTTGGAGTGGGCCACAGGAGGAACATTGGTGTGTGTACCACAATTTTCAATGTTTAAATATATCTAAATTTTAAAATATGAGACACCAAAGCTGAGACACCATTTTTTCTCCCCCTTCCCTATTCCACCCAGGTTCCTCTCTCCCTCTGCCTTCTATGATTATTTTGTTCCCTTTTCTAAGTGGGATTGAAGCATCCACACTTGGGCCTTCCTTCTTGTTATGCTTCATATGCTCTGTGAGTTGAATGATGTCTATTCTGAATTCTTGGATAAAATCTACTTAACAATGCCATATATGTCATTTTAGTTCTGGGTTGCCTTACTCCGGATGATATTTTCTAGTTCCATCCAATTGCTTGCAAAATTTATGATGTCATTGTTTTTAATAGCTGTGTAGAATTTCCTTGCAAATGGTCCATCCTCAGTTACCAGCATGAAAATTTTCTAACTCACAACTTCGTGTGAATCAGGGTCATAGGGGTTTAAGGTATCTGGATTTCAAGCTCAAATCTACCTACAAGTCTATTCACCCCACAATAGAGAAACACATTTATGAAATTTAAAATATGTGTATATTTATAATAAAAATTTTGTAACCACACATAAACTATAAAATTCTGTGATACTCTTTGAACATCATTATAGCCTAATAAAGCACAGGAAATACTCATTAATTCGACATTCCTGGCTTTATTTGAAATTTAGAAAAACTAATTCTATGAGAGTCTTACAACATGCTTTATTCATATTCATCAAAGAACTTTTTCTTGATGTACCCTACCTTCTCTCCCCACACAACTCAGTATCCTTGTTATTTTATTTATAAATCATTTGAGAGAAACTGATGCCACATAAATGTTCTGTTTCCATTTAATCACTTTAGGAAGGAGATTTTTTAAATCTGTACAATACAATTGTTACACTCTTAAAATTACATGATGTAGTAAATGTTGTATAACATTCAGGGCATTGGAGGCTTACTCAAAATAAAAAGTGTCTGAAATTGATAATTGATTC
>NW_021604851.1:11936-13833 GCF_004785775.1 Grammomys surdaster
TGTAACTACATGTAAATCCTAAATTTTGTTACATATATATCTAAATATATATAGTTGATTATTATATACATTATCATATATATCCTCAGGTTCCCTCCTCCATGTGTAGTGAGACATGCACTGCTGGATTCAGGAAAATTCATCAGAAACAAACAGCGGACTGCTGCTTTGATTGTGCCCATTGCCCTGAAAATGAAGTTTCCAATGAGACAGGTACATGCTTCCATGAAGAAAAAAATTGCTGAATTCCAGTATCTTCTCTTTCCAAAGTAGAAATGTAAAATAGCCCAGATGGAAATGAAAGACCTAAAATCTGTGTGTTTCAGAATTTAATCTTTTGAATGACATCAACATTTTCAGACCCTGCCAATAGCCTGCAATATCTTCTACAAACTCATTTTTCTCACAGTATGATGGTTGGTGATTTTATATTTTGTCGAATACTTTTAGGTGGAGAAACATTTGTAACCATTTAATTTTTATGTTATTCTCCTCATATTGACACTTCGGTTTCAGACTAAGTGCTTCTGCTCACACTGAGTCCAGATAAGGCAGCCCAGATAGAACTACATATCCCACAAACAGGCATCAGCTTTTGGGATAGCCCCCTGCTCCAGGTGTTCGGGGCCCAAATGTAGACTGAGCTGAGTATCTGCTACATATGTGCAGGGAGACCTAGGTCCAGCCCATGTATGTTGTTTGCTAGGAGGTTCTGTCTCCAAGAGCCCTAAGTGCCCAGGTTAGTTGACTCTATTGACCTTCCTGTAGAGATCCTATCCCTTTAGGGGTTGAAGTCCTTGCTCTTGTTCTTCCACAATATTCCGTAATCACCATCCAAAGTTTGACTATTGGTGTCTGCATCTATTTCAGTAACCTGCTGTGTAGAGCCTTTAAGATAATAGCCGTGCTAGACACCTGTCTGCAAGTATGACAGAGTACCACTAATAGTCTCAGGGAATGGTGTTTGCCAATGGGATGGATCTCAAGTTGGACCTGTTATTGGGTGGCCTTTCCATCAGTTTTTGTTCCACCCCAAATCCCTGCATTTCTTCTAGACAACTCTAATTGGGCCCTGCATCCATGTTCTTGTCTTGACTTCTTTAAATTATCTGTGACCAAGGTACATAGAGAAATCAACACTTTTCTCATTTGTTCCTTTTGACTAGGTGTTTTGTTACAGCAACAGAAACTAAGACATTAGCAAAATGGTTATATAAGTTTGCACTCCCACCAGCAGTGGAGTGCACTCTTGTCAGCATGAGGTTTCTCTTGAGTTTTAAATTTTTTTAAATTTATTTTTATATCTTTTTTATTCACATTATATTGTCCTCACTGCCCCCTACTAGTCAGTCCCTCCCACAATCTTTCTCCAATTCCCCCTTTCCTTCTCTGAATGAGTGGGATCCCCCTGGGTATTCTTCCCAACTTCATACTTCAATCCGTGTGAGGCAAGGTGTTTCCTTTCCCACTGAGCCCAGATAAGGCAGTCCAGCTAGTAGACACAGCTAGTAGTAACACAGGTTACAGCTGTTGGGATAGCCCCTGTTCCAGTGGTTTGAGACAAAACATGCAGACAAAGCTGTACATCTGCCACAAATGTGTAGGGAGGCCTAGGTCCAGCCCATGTATTTTCTTTTGTTGGTGGTTCTGACTCTGAGAACTCCTAGGACTTGGTTATGTTGACTCTGTTGGTCTTCCCATAGAGTTCCTATCTCCTTTGGGGCCCATAACCCTTCCTCCTGCTCTTTCATAAGAATCTTCAAGCTCCATCTGTTTTTGGCTGTGGATGTCTGGGTCTGTCTGAGCCAGCTGCTGGGTGATGCCTTTCAGAGGACTTAATCATTCTTTTTTTTTTTTTGGATACTGTCTGTCTTTTGGTCTGGCTAGTGTTTGTCTA
>NW_021604852.1:0-20317 GCF_004785775.1 Grammomys surdaster
GGTATGTTAACTCAGTAACAGTAGGTTTAGCTTTGCTACTTACTTGGTATAAAGTAGATATTGCTACCATCTTTAGAAGACTTGTTTTGCTCATTTTCCTTTATTCCATTCTGTCATTTTCATTTGGGATTTTTTGTTAGTTTTGTTTTCATTTTTGTTTGTTTTTTATGCATGAAGATTAAATTTTCATTTTTGTGGAAATATAATTTACTATAGAATAGAATGATTTTTCAGAGGGGAGTATTGTCCAGTCAGAGTAAACAGTCAATAACAAGAAATAAGCATTTACCAGTATGGTTCACTTACTTGTAGCCCATGACCATGGTCAAATGTCATATTAATCCTTACCCATGAAGAGAGGTCCATGTGTTTTTGTTCAGAGCATTTGAAGAACTCAAGCCTGAGAGTTTTTCTTGTCTGATTTAAAAAAAAAAAAAAAAAAACAAAAAAAAACAGGCTACGTCTCTCTTCCGATTTTCCATATTTTAAGTTATCAGCCACAAACTGTGTCATTTGTGGTTGACTGATGTACCTTGCTTTGAAACTTATTCATTTGCCTTTCTGCAAATGTGACTGAATGAAGATGTAACATACTGTGCATTAAAATATGTCTTTTCTTTTTTTTTCTTTTTTATTGGATGTTTTATTTATATTTCATATTTTGTCCCCTTACCCCATCACCCACCCACCCAGGAACCCCCTATCCCCTCACCCCTCCTTCTTCTTCTCTGCGGATGTAACCCCTACCTACCCCCACGCCTACCTCCCCACCCTCAAATTCCCACCCCCTGGGGCGTCCAGCCATCATGAGGCCAAGGATCTCTTCTTCCACTTGTGCCCAGCAGGGCCCTCCACTCTTACATATACAGCTGAAGCCATGGATCCCTCCCTAAGTGCTCCCAGGCTGGTGGTTTAGACCCTGGGAGCTCTGGTTGGTTGGTATTGTTGCTCTACTCATGGGGCCACAAACCCTTTCAGCTCCAGTGGTCTTCACTCTAGCTCCTCCATTGGGAACCCCATGATCAGTTCAATGGCTAGCTGTGAGAATCTGCCTCTGAATATGTCAGACTCTTGCAGACCTCTGAGGAGACATCTATATCAGGCTCTTATCAGCATGCACTTCCTGACTTCCACATCAGCATCTACCTTTGGTGACTGCACATGGGATGGATACTCATGTGGAATGGTCTTCAGACGGCCCCTCCTTCAGTTTCTGTCCCTCACTTTGTCTCCATATTTGCTCCCTTGAGTATTTTGTTGCTCCTTCTAAGAAGGACCGAATCACCCCCACTTGGTCTTCCTTCTTCATGAGCATCATGTGGGCTGTGAGTTGAATTGTGGGCATTTCAAGGCTCTGGGCTAATGTCCAATAATCAGTGAGTGAATACCATGTGTTTTCTTTTGTGATTGGCTTACCTCACTCAGGATGATAATTTCTAGTTCCATCCATTTACCTAGGAAACTCTTGAATTCACTGTTTTTAATAGCTGAGTAACACTCCATTATGTAAATATACCACATTTTTTGAATCCATTCCTCAGTTGAAGGACATCTGGGTTCTTTCCAGCTCCTGGCTATTATAAATAAGGCTGCTATGAACATAGTTGAGCATATGTCCTTGTTATATGTTCGAGCATCTTCTGGGTATATGCCTAGGAGTGGTATAGCTGGATCTTCAGATAATGCTATGTCCAATTTTCTGAGGAACCGCCACACTGATTTCCAAAGTGGTTGCACCATCTTGCAGTCCCACCAACAAAGGACGAATGTTCCTCTTTCTCCACACCCTCACCAGCATCTACTATCACCTGAGGTTTTAATCTTAGCCATTCTGACTGGTGTGAGATGGAATCTCAGGGTTGTTTTGATTTGCATTTCCCTGACAACAAAGGATACTGAACATTTCTTTAGGTGCTTCCTGACCATTCAAGTTTCCTCAGTTGAAAATTCTTTGTTAAGCTCTATACCTCATTTTTTAATAGGGTTATTTGATTGTCTGGAGTCTAATTTATTGAGTTCTTTGTATATATTAGATATTAGCCCTCTATCAGATGTAGGATTGGTAAAGATCGTTTCCCAATTTGTTGGTTGTCATTTTGTACTATTGACAGTGTCCTTTGCCTTACAGGAACTTTGCAGTTTTATGAAGACCCATTTGTCAATTCTTAAACTTAGAGCATATGCCATTGGTGTTCTGTTCAGGAGCTTTTCCCCTGTGCTCAAGTATTCATGGCTCTTCCCCATCTTCTCTTCTATTAGTTTCAGTGTATCTGGTTTTATGTGGAGGTCCTTTATCCACTTAGACTTGAGCTTTGTACAAGGAGATAAGAATGGATCAATTTTCATTCTTCTACATGTTGTCCTCCAGTTGAACCAGCACCATTTGTTGAAAATGCTGTCCTTTTACCACTGGACAGTTTTAGCTCCTTTGTCAAAGATCAAGAGACCATAGGTGTGTGGGTTCATTTCTGGGTCTTCAATTCTATTCAATTGATCTTCCTGCCTGTCTCTGTACCAATACCAGGTAGTTTTTATCACTATTGCTCTGTAGTACAGCTTGAGGTCAGGGATGGTGATTCCTCCAGAAGTTCTTTTATTGTTGAGAATAGTTTTCACTATCTTGGGTTTTTGTTATTCCATATGAATTTGAGATTTTCCTTGTCTAACTCTGAAGAATTGAGTTGTGATTTAATGGGGATTGCATTGAATCTTTAGATTGTTTTTGGCAAGATGGCCATTTTTATTATATTAATCCTACCAATCCATGAGCATGGGAGATCTTTCCATCTTCTGAGATCTTCTTCAATTTCTTTTTTCAGGGACTTGAAGTTCTTATCATACAGGTCTTTCACTTTCGTGGTTAGATTCACACAAAGGTAGTTTATATTATTTGCGACTATTGTGAAGGGTGTCATTTCCCTAATTTCTTTCTCAGCCTGTTTATCTTTCATGTAGAGGAAGGCTACCGATTTTCTTGAGTTGATTTTATAACCAGCCACTTTGCTGAAGTTGTTTATCATGTTTGGGAGTTCTCTGGTAGAAGTTTTGGGGTCACTTAACTATACTATCATATCATCTGCAAATAGTGATATTTTTGACTTCTTCCTTTCCTATTTGTATCCCTTTGACTTTTTTTTTGTTGTCTAATTGCTCTAGCTAGGGCTTCCAGTACTATTTTGAATAGGTAAGGAAGAGTGGGTAGTCCTGTCTAGTCCCTGATTTTAGTGAGATTGCTTTAAGTTTCTCTCCATTTAGTTTGATGTTGGCTACTGGTTTGCTGTATATTGCTTTTACTATGATTAGGTATGGGCCTTGAATTCCTGACCTTTCCAAGACTTTTACCATGAAGAGATGTTGGATTTTGTCAAAGGCTTTCTCAGCATTTAGTGAGATGATCGTGTGTGTTTTTTTTTTTTTTTAATTTGAGCTTGTTTGTTTTACTGAGCCCTTTTTTATCTGGGGTGTGCAGACTGAGTTGTAGTTTTGGCACCATAAGCTGTTATCTTGTCTTCCTGGCCCAGAGCCAGCTCAGAGGAGGCCAGAACCAATCACTTGTCTTTGTTAAAATTGACTTTCATGCTCTCACTAGGTCTTTGGCCTCATGCTCTCAGCATTGCTCAGACTCCATGAAGCCCACCTTCTCGTGTCTAGAGATCTCAACCTCTGTGTAGGTGGAGTGATTGGGGTGGTTGTGGGATTTCCTGGCTGGCCAGCGGTGAGATCTCCACTCGAGGAAGAAGAGTGTGCGGTTGGAATTAGGGTGGCCACTGATGTAAATGCCAGCCAGGATGAAGGCCACTATCAGGAGTACAGCAAGAGCCATGCCCATGATGGTGCCCAGGTGCCATGGAGGACCCTTGGTTATTGGGGACATGTTGTCTGGAAGGCTGACTCCTGGGTAGGGATTCAACTTTGTGTCATCTTCTATATACCCCAAGGCATACACCAGCAGCCTCTCTATCTGTTCTGCAGCCAACCCTCTCCCTGGGGTTTCAAAACACGAGGCACATGAAGCCATTGTACAAAGGCCCCATAGCACTGCAGGCGGTTGCTCTAATCACTTCAACTAGAAACCTAACATTCATGTCTTAACTTGTCAACCAAGATGGCACTTGTCTAACATCCACGTCTTATCTTGCCTACGAAGGATATCAGTTACCCATGTACATTTTTCTTTTTGCCAAGTAGGATGTTATTTCTCAGGAAGTCTTGGGTACTTAAACTTTATTCAACTCCTACTGAAAATAGAAGTTTTACTCCAAATGGTTTCTAATATAGGTCTCTATTATGTCAGAGTCCATCTCATAGTCTGTTTATAGAAGAAAATATCATAAAAATTTATACATAGGTGCAGGAAGTGCTGCTAGGCAGTTGGTTTGCATTCAAGCTTATTGTGGGTAACTTTGCAAAGCAGTTCTACTGACTAATGTTGTCATTGGTTTTCAAGGGAACAGAACATAACAATGTAGGCAATCAACTAGGGCATGGAAAGATTACTAGTAACAGCAGAAGCAACATATGAGAAAGTTTCCTTGTATTATTATTAACAGCACAAAATTGCAAGGTAGCCAGGAACAGTTACATAGGCCTTAACCATACCAATAGTCCTTCATAAATTTAACTAAAAATAAATCTTAAAAGACAAATCTCTTAAAAATCTACAATGATTACAAAATAGCTCACACATCAGGATATTTAGATGATTTGTAGTATTTTATGAACAATTCTGAAGTGAGCATTCTCACAGTCAATTACATATTGACACATATTTTTTGCAAAATTACCTCTGAGAACTTGGGTATGAATGTTAGAAACAAACCAAGTTGATTTATGTATATTTTAAAACTTAGATTTTAACTTGAAGTTGACCATGATTTCATGTTTAAGTCAAATAGAACTTTATGTTGTCTGTTTAATTTATACAGAGTCATTTTTGGGGCTAGAGAGATGGCTCAGCAGTTAAGAGCAGGGACTGCTCTTTCAGAAGTCCTGAATTCAATTCCCAACAACTACACAGTGGCTCCCAACCATCTGCAATGGGGGCTGATGCCCACTTCTGGTATGTCTGAATACGGCTACAATGTACACATATTAAATAAATAAATAAATAAATAAATCTTTTTAAAAAGTGTCATTTTCAGTGCCTCTTAATAATTTTTATTTTTGTGACCATAGTGTTTCTTGGAGACAGCATGCTGAATACAGAAGGCTTCATCACACAGCTTTGTTATACTTGAGTAAGGACTGAAGCTGATTGTGTAAGCCTAAAACCTGCATGCATGTGGGACAAGTTACACTTATAATCTTTACTAATCAGAGCTGAGGGAATAGTCACATTCCCAACTGTGCCATCATGGTCGGCTGACACTGAATGTAAGTGTTTTTGCCTAATCAGTCAAGTTCACTTCTTCTGATGTTAGGAATAGGTATTATGTTTGGGAAAACTATTATTTCTTATGAAAGGAGTTGGTCAGTTTAAGTAAAATGGAGTCTGAAGATAAACTGGCAGTACTTAAGACAAGTTTCTTTTATCTGCCACCAACAGCTTAATACATTTGTGTGCATCTCTTCCTGTGGTTCAATCTAGAAATCACATTTTGTTGTTATTTATCTTTACCACCTGCTGCCAATGAACTATGGATTGTGTCTTAGCTCGTGTTTCATTGCTATAAAGAGACACCATGACCAAGGCAACTTTTATAAAGGACAACACTTAATTGGGGTTGTTTTGCAGGTTCTGAAGTTCAGTCTGTTACCATCATGGTGGGAACTTGGCAGCATCTAGACAGGCATGACAATGGAAACCTGAGAATTCTACATCCTTTTCTAAAGGCCAACAGAAGGCTGGCTTCCAGGCAACTAGAAGGAGGGTCTCAAAGCCACACCTACTCCAACAAAGCCACACCTCTGAATAGTGCTACTCCCTATTTGCAAGCATATTCAAACTGCTATGTTCCACTCCTGGTCACCCATAGGCTTGTTAAAGTACACAAGATTGTCAGAGACATAATTAGTATAGCATAATAAAAAATCAATTTAGTCCATCATCAGAAGTCCCATAGTCTATAACTGTCTCAACCATGTTAAAAGTCTAAAGTTCAAAATCTCTTCTGAGATTCATACAATCACTTAACTGTTATCCCAAACAGAGACCAAAAGTCAGTCAGGCAATTTCCAACGTCTGCCTCTCCATGTGTGATATCAAAGCATGCTTCAGCCCTCCAACCTCTTTCGTCTTTGTTGACTACAGTGAAATTCTTTCTCTTGGGCTGCTTCCACTCCATGTTGTCATCTTTTATCAGCAGTTATCCCTTGATTCTGTCATCTCTAACATCTTGGAGTTTCCAAGGAATATATAACTTCACAGCTTCTTGCTCCACTGTCTTTTTCCAATGTCTTGTTCCAATGATCCACACACAATCTTCTGGGCTTCTCAAAAGAGCTTGTGTTACTTCTCCAGCTCTGCCCTCTATAGCACTCTAGGCTCTGGTTGACTCTACTCCATTGCTGTTTCTGTTACTAGTGATCACTATGCTGGGGACTTCTGCTACAAATAGGCTTCACCAATAGCCTCTCATAGGTTCCCTTCAGGGTGCCAAACCTCAATTTCTTTGCTTGGCCCCTCAATCCATGACTCCTTTATGCCTTAAAAAAACAGAACCACCTAGGTAATTCTTATACATTACCAAGTCTAGCTGCAGTAGGATACACAACCTTGGCTATCTCTGGAACACAACTTCTTTGTGCTCTCAGAAAATACTTCCCATAATATTTCACCTCAGTTATGCTAGTCTTTTCTTGACCACCACTAAATTTTTACCTCCAGTTAAACAGCATCAACTGTCACAGTGACCCATTCTATTCATGAATCTAAAGCCAGAGCCATAGGGCCAAAGCTTCCAAGTTCTTCTGCTTTTGGAGGCTGGAACAGGTCCCCTTTTTTTCTATTACATCATCACCAATTGTCTGTTTCCAACTCTCTCACTGCCTAAGCTTGGCTGTCTTGGAACATGCTGTGTCGATAGACTTTAAATTCAGAGATCTGCATGCCTGAGTCTCCTGAGTTCTAGAATGAAAGGCATATACTAAGATGCCTGCAACCTCAGCTTTTCTCTACTTGGAAACTGCTCTCCACCAGGTTGGCCTTGAACTCAGAGATCTTTTTGTCTTTTTTTCCTGGTAATAAAGACATTGTACCACCAGGACTATAAGTAAGCTTTTCATGGTCACTATTCTTCATGATCTAAATCAAAAGCCTATGTCTTCCATTTCTTGATTGTAGTTCATTCCAGATTAAAAGTTCAAAGAAAACAATAACCATGTAATAACACCTAACATAAAATAACTATTCTTTGTTCGATGGTAAATGTATAAATGGTAAATTTAGGTGGGTAGAATCTTGCTCCCAAATCACCAATCCCTTAATTTGTTTATCTTCTCAAACACAGAGTATAGCTCCATTGTGCTTCCTGGTCCCCTTTTATTACTGAAACCATATATTTTGTATTTTTCCTTTATAAGCCTCCTATACTTGATTAGAATGCTCTCTATAAGAGTAAACCAGAGGACAAGGTCTATGTTGGACTTTTCTGAGACTTCCTTTGTCAATGCAATTCATCAAAATCTCTTTACTTTATCCTTGGGTAGACAGTTTAGATAAGGGCAAAATGCAGCAACATTCTTTACCAAAACAATATTTAGAATTCAAATCATCCTCAGCTCCATTGTGCTTCATATTTCTACTAGAATGGCCCATTAAATCCTAATTAAAGCTCTCTATGGCTTTCCATATGCAAAGTCCCCAATTTCACAGTTTACTGATCAAAAACATGTTCAAGGCTATCACAGACATGTCCCAGTGCCTGGCACCAACTTCTGTCTTGGTTCCGGTTTTGTTGCTGTGAAGAGATATCATATCCAAAGCAACTTTTAAAAAGAACATTTAATTTGGGCTGGCTTATATGTTTTGAGATCCAGTCCATTATCATCATGGCTGTAATCATGGCAGTGTCCAGGGAGGCATGGTGCTGGAGGAATTCAAAGTTCTACACCTTGATTTGAGGCCAACAGGAGAGGACTACTATTTTCAAGAAGCTAGGAGGAGGATCTCAAAGCCCAGCCCTACAGTGACTTACTTTCTCCAGCAAGGTCACACCTTCTCCATAGCCAAATCTCTTAATAGTGTTATTCCCTGGGCCAAGCATATTCAATCCACTATAGATTGCATCAGCACCACTATTTAAACCTTCAGGACACTTCTGCTTGCTCCATAGACCACATCCCATCTATGTTGGGTTCCAGGAGCCCCTCTACAAAACACAAAAACAATTATCTCAGTCAGAGGGGGTGGTCTATTGAAGACACATCATAAGACTGATCAATTAGAGCCATAGCTCAGAATTGATGGGCTGAGGCTATGACCCCAAACATTTTTCTATGTAAGCTTATAAAGGCAAAACTGCAAAAACCACAATGAACTTACATGCAAGTGCTACCTGGTGGTTGATGCTGACTCAAGCCATTTCAGACATCAAGGTCCTATTGACCTTGGATTTGACGGGTCCTATATGAAGCTTTCTAAGATTAACAAAACTCATAACATACAGAATATAACAGGGTATGTGGTCAGCATGACCCTGCCCTGAATCAAGTTATTTTTCTGTGGCAATGACCATAAAGCATATTACAGTAACAGTAAAAAAGAGCTGGTAGGCTTGGATCATTACAGCTATGCTAGGCAGGCAGACCACAACAATCAGTATGAATATTCATAGCCTTTGCAATTGTTATATTTGTGAGTGTGTAATTGTTGTCTGTGCTTTTATTATATATTTCTCAATGCATATCATGTCTTTTGTCCTTCCTGTGGTCATAAACTACCATGTTGGTTACTTTTATTGTGTTTTTTAAATGTGATTCCCTTTCTTCTTTATTTTCTTTTTTCCTTCCTTCCATCCTTCTGTCCTTCCTTTCTTCCTTCCTTCCTTTTTGCCTTCCATTCTTTCCCCCTTTCTTTTTGAGACAGGGTTCCACTACACTTACATTTGGCTGGCTTGGAACTCACTCTATAAGAGGTTTAAATGGCTGGAATCCAACTGACAGATATTCACCTGCCTCTGCCCCTAAGTGCTGAGATTAAAGGCATGTACCTTCACACCAGGCAGTTATGTGCATTTTATAAACATTAAACTCATGGTTGTATTTTGCCTACGTTTTTCTTGTTGAATTTCTGAAGTGCTTTGTCTTATTCTTCCTTCTCTCTAGTATAATATCTCTTTTTCATAAGGAAGCTATTAGTAATTTTTACAGTGTGGTTCAGCAATAATGAATTCTTTTAGATTTTTTTCTGAGAATATCCTTATTGGGACTCTTATTTGAAATATATTTAACAATGTCATGGGCAACCTCTTGTTTTGCACATGTATGGGGGGACTGTGGCTGTCAAACATATATGATTAAAAAATATTGGTCAGATCTCAGTGACTGACAGAGCCACCGCTTTAAACATTTAATGTTTGTGTTGGAATATTCAAAATGCTCCCTGCTAACTATTTTGAAATAAGTAATCATTGCTAAGTAGACACAGTTATCATACCATAGATAAAACAGTAGATTTTTCTTATCCAGTTAATAAAGATCTATAAGTGGATAGTGTATGATTTGATGGTCAACTTAAAAAGTGAGAAAGCAGGAAGACACTTGAGTCTGAGCTTCAGCAGACAGGACCATGTCTATTAGAGCACATAATGAGGGTAATCCTTTCTACCATAGCATAGTGGGGGGTCTGCCAGAAAATAAAGCTGGCTATGACACTTTATTGGTGCAGAGTGAAGGGTTTGGGAACAAAGAAATTGTTAAAGGTGTATCATGAGCTGTGTTTCTCTCCTGCAGCCTTTTCTTTCTGAAATAGTTTCCCCAAGTAATACAGACTGTATTGGGAGACAAGCTGTACCAAGAGACACTTTCTGGGTTGACCAATAACTGCTGTCATCGTTACTTTCCTACTATTCCTAGTTTACTACTAAAAAACTTTGTCATTACAGATCCTAATAAGCACAGAAAGACTGGAAACAAGAGTTTTGACAGAAGTTGGAAATGTAGCATCAAAAGAAGAGTGGGACAGGGACATCATCTCTTCAGTGCCTTCAACTGAGGAGAATACTGTCTAAGATTAGTTTCAGGTCTGCAGAAGAGGGAGCTTTCTGGTCATTGAACTGGAGTGGTATTTGAACTTCATCAGCTGCAATGGGTTATGAGATTACCATCATGTTTTCCAGAAGAGACTTTTGAAAATTAACCACTAGGGAGTGATAAGCAGATGACTTGGATACAGAGTAAAACCAGGAGACTGCCAAGAATGGTGGGGGAAGGCAGAGAAATAGAGGTAGGAAGGCCAGTGAAAGGAAGTAAGTGTTGAGTTCTTTTAAGGTGACAGTGCCTAGTTCCAATGCCAGGAATGTTGCCTCAAAGGGAGCTAGCAGAAGCAACATGAAAGTAGAGAATCAGAGCAAGAGAACAGCAGAAAACAGGACTAATGTAAATATTTCTAATTGGCCTGGGGTGAAAGGGATGAAAGTCTCTTATAGCCAGAGTTTTCCCACAGCATCTAAAAGTTATTTTTGCAGTTGCATCAGAAACAAAGGGAGCTGTTATACGATGACAGCCATTGGATGAGCTTTTGTGGATCATTTTGTTTGGGTAGCAGGTACAATTCAGTAAGTAAAACTGTTCTCTTCCTCTGATGCACTGTACTTTCCTGTTACTTGTGCTAGCTCACTTTGAGGTAGCACTGGTGGCACTGAGACTAGACACTGTCACTCCAAATCATCTCTATACTTACTTCCTCTAACTTGCCTTTAAACACAGGATAAAAACAGAACTATGGAGAGAGTAAGAAAGAAATAACTGATCAAGAGGAGGAATCAGGAAAGAGGTTGGGCCTAGAAGATCTCATAGGAAAAGGCTTGTGGTTCAATTTTTATCTGGTCTCGGTCATTAGGCCCCATCTCAGACTGGTTAGAATTTATTGGGAACAGCTTCATTTGTGGAGGAAGACAGAAATGCCATCTTCCTCAGTATTCAGATCTTGTCTTGGATTATTGCATCAGCCAAATTTAAAACCCTTCTAAGGCTTACCTCAAAGATAGAGCATGTCTTGTATGTAACAAAGATCTTTCTTTTCTTTCCTTTTTTGATTTCAGGTTTTTTAAAATTCCTTGGGGGCAAGATTTCATCTTCCAAAGCTAAATGTATTAGTCAAGATTCTTTAGAAGAACAGAACTTATAGCAAGAATATATAAATGGGGGGATTTACTAGCATATCTTACAGGCTGTGGTCTAGTTAATCAAACAATGGCTGCCTGTGAATGGAAGGTGCAAGATCTCAGTCCATGAACTGGATGTCTCAGCTGGTCTTTTATGTGCAAGAATCTCTGAGAAACAGACTCTAATAACAGTGAATGAATAGACTTGATAGTAAGAGCAAAAGTAAGCAGACAAAGATATAATGAACTTTCTTCCTCCATGTCCCTTATACATGGCGCTAGAAGAAAGTACAGCCAGTAGAAGGTGTGTCTTCAGAACTCTAAGAACCAGATTAAACCGAGTTTCCATTTTAAATGCTTTAATTAAAAGAAGTGAGGGTGAGGACCAGGTTTACTGGACATGATGGGTGCCCACCTCTGCTTGTGCCTCCCTAGCTTGCTCACACTGGCCTGCACAGCCTATCATGCTCCCAGAGCCCTGTGAAGATCCATGGCTGCCAAATTCCTGCCACCCACAGCCTCAGGAAGTCAACCCTGCACAGGAAAGTGGTCCCCAAGACCTGCCCCTAGCTATGCTTGAGTTTGAAGAAATTAAAAACCAAATTTATTGCATTATGTCCTAAGTTACAGGTACCCAATCTTGTCAGAGAAAGAACTTAGCTAACTTGGGAGAAAGCTTCATCTGTAGAAGGAATCCCAAGGCTTCAGTCTATGATAACTTGATCCATTCCTTCCAGCTGAGCCAAAACCAAACATGGCTCAGAGTGTCCAATAGAGCACTACTGCACCTCTTACGCTGACTAAGAAATAGAGAAAGTGAAAGAAAAGGGCCAGGGGCAAGAACTATACCCTTGAGTGGAGTGCCTCCAATAACAGTCTTCCCCAGCCACAAGCAACTACAGCAGTTTCCACCACTTCTTGATGTACCATTCAGTTATGAGCCCATTGATAGATTGTCCTTGTTATCCAGTAACCTACCAAAACCTCTGCCTCTGAATATTGCTACATTGAGGAACAAGTCTTCAAACTTTTAAGGACATTTCACCCAAACTATAGTGCCTTGTTAATTTTAGAATAATTTTATTGAATTTATAGATCTTCTTGATTATTTAGGTCTCTTATTTTTTAATTAGAGTTTTATGGTTTCCCTCATGTTGATTTTGTATAGATTTATTAACTATTAGATGCTCATGTAACTATATATATCTAATTTCCACCCCACTCTTCCTTTTTCTTTTTCTTGTTTTAAAGACAGGGTCTCACTATGTATTCCTGACTTGACTTGACTGGTTCTCACTACATAGGACCAGGGTAGATACAAACTCACAAAAATCAAGAACTAATGGCATGTGAACTACATTCTACTTAATTGTATTTTTAAAAAATGTAGTCTATTTCTTGGGATACAACAAACAATTGGGTTTTGTGCCCTAAACTTGTCTCCTGTATCCTTGTTAAATAGTTTATATGAACCCATAGTCTCTCTTGAGTCTTTGGTAATTTCTACAGAAATGATTGGAAAATTGTAAACAAAGGCATTTTTATGTCATCTCAATACAAACATCATTTATTTACTCTTTTTTTATTTTATTGCATTATTCTGGAATTCTGTATGATGTCAGGTTTTTGTAAAGGATAATGCTGACAGTAGGTTTCTACCCTCTCATCAATAAATATGATATTAGCCATAGGAAAAAATTAAAAAAGATACCAGGTGAGTTAAAGGCACAGACCTTTAATCTCAGCAATTAGGAATCAGGGTCAGGTGAATCCCTTGTGAGTTCCAGGTCATAATGTTGTACAGAGTAAGTTCCAGCTGAACTAGGGATACACTCAGAGTGACTCTGTCTCAATCAGCAATAACAACAAAAACAAAAATCAAAATTGATCAAAAACATGTCCCCTCCAAAACAAAGAATAAAACAGAGAAAAAAAGAAAACCTGGAAATAAAATATTACACATGATATGTCCAGCAAGTTGGCTTCTAGCTAATTGAAGATGTATTTGAATTGACAACCAAGAATAATGTTAACATTAAGTAACTAGGATAATCTTGAACCTTTCTGGTCCTCTGCCTCTCCATCTACAGTAGTGAGACTTCAGGTGTGCATTCTTGTACTCAGTATTGTGTTGTTCTGATATTATCCCATTACTCTGCAATGTTAGACAAACACTGTAGCAACTAAGGTACATCCTACAAGTTTTGTTGGAGAAAGAAGAGCTTGGAACGCTGCTATATAAAAATGCATGGACTTATACTGAGTATATTAACCTCCCCACTTGTGTAAAAAAATGATCTGTCCTGCTGAAACTGACTCTGAAGCCCTCATCATCCTTAGGTCCAATAACTTACTTTCTTTTCTCTTTGAGATTAAAATTTAATTACATATCTTCATTCTTTACCGTGTTATAAACCTTCCCCTAAACCCTGCAATGCTCTTCAAGTTTATAGCCTCTTTTTAGCTAATTATTATTGCAAGCATATGTGTTTACATACATATATATATATATACATATATATACATATATATATGTATATATATATGTATATGTATAATTACTGAATATAATCTATTAAGTCTGTATGAAGCTACTCATATCATGGATGCCTGAAAATGGCCCCCATAGAATCATAGGGGGTGGAAGTATTGAAGACGTGGCCTTTTTGGAATAGGTGTGGTCCTGTTGCATGAGCATGTGACTTCAGAGTGGGCTTTGAGGTTTCAAAAACTTAAGGCAGACCTAGTGACTGCCTCTGGATCTAGATGTTGAAATCTCAGTACCATGTCTGCCTGCATGCCACCATGCAATTCACCATGGCAACAATGGACTAAACCTATGAAACTATAAGGCAGCCCCAATTAATTGTTTTCTTTATAAGAGTTTCCTTGATCCTGGTGTTTCTCCACATCAATATATCCCCAGATAAAAGATACATGTGTGTTTTCAGGGGTGACAATTTAGGAAATTCTACAAGCATTCCTATAGTAAATGAGCATAACCCCTAACAAAAATCTGCAAACATCTGCCCTTATAGCCACTGATGATTAGAGTCTTTACCCAACATAAAGGAAACCTCTCTTTTCAAGAGTCAGAGACACCTACAGAAAACCACCACCAATAAAGATGCAGAATTATGGACATCAGTACTAAAGGGTACATCTACAAAACACACAGGGAACACCACTGAAGATGTGGAAAGAGGATTTTAATCTCTAGAGAACCAGTGAATATGCAATGAGATTGCATCTACTAGTAGTGTGAAACTCTATAGACAAAGCTTGAAAAACACAATTGAACTTATAGGAGCTGAACAAGCATGACACCAGTGACCATGGCAAACTAGACAGAGACAATGTCCCAGGGTCTCAGCCTGTGGAAAACTGAAAAGCAAGGAATAGGAGAGTTGGCTTTCCCTAAGGAAGACAACCAATTGGTTGTCGAGTGCTAAACTGTACTTTTAACTGTGAATATTTATTGTAGGTGTGTTTATTTTAATGTAAGTGTATGTTTCACCAGCATGCACTTATGTGCACCATATAGGGGTACAGAAATGAGCATAGGACTCAATGGAAAAAGAGTTACAGACAGCTAGATGGATGGGAGTCATCAGGTTGGTACCAGAAAAGATCATAAATGGTCTAAAATTGTAGAAATCACTCTTATCTGTTGGGCTATCACTCCTGAGTCTAAGGTACCCTATTTGATGTAGGGTACCAACTGAGGACAAGATACCCATTTGGCTGGAAGTAGAGGATGAGTTTACTCTATAGGCGGGTATATTCTGGATAACACAGTCTAAAACACAATGTGTCTCTGGGTGTCTTTGTGCTCTGAATTGCTGAGGCAGAGGTCCAAAGTTGAGGAAACAGTCTTGACCTGAAGCTGAACCCAGAGGTAATGATCCAGAAGATGCAGAATGAATTTCCTCCATAGGGTACTTCTTGCTGTACTAACTGCATTGCCTTAAAGAACACTGGCAGGGCATGAAGATTAGGAATCCCAGATGTGCCTGAGGCATGAAAATCCTGTTTATACCATCTCTACATTTCTGTGAATGAACTGATCAGTAGAGTTTTCAGCCCCTATGGGATTGGAGACAGTATGCATTCTAGTTGTGCTGAATAAGGTGTGTTGAGGGACCACACTTTCACCAATAAAACTATGCAATATTTTGATAGACCATGATGCCCCATGGACATAGGGAATCCTGTGATAGTCCATCTCTATAAGCACTAATGGAATATAAGTTCTAAAAACAACCCCACATCCTATTTCTAGAATGTGATCACTTTGATAATCTTGTGTAGGAATGCCTCTGTGCCCACAATCACATCCCATCTCAAGGATGGTTCTGTAACAAGGAGTGGCTTTTAGGAGCCTTTCACAATTAGTTTGACAGTTCTATGCACATAACAAACCAAGGAGACAACAGTGTGAATAGTAGAAGATAATGTCATAATTGACTTTAATGCATTGTGCCACCAACAAGGCTCAGATGATGATTTCCTTGATCATACATCAGGAGGTCATAGAGCAGCACAAATGTAAAACTGAGATCAGTGACATGGGTTGCACACAAGAGGAGACCAATCACTTCATAGATAAGCCTTATATTTACAAAATGGGGAAGCCAGTGTGGATCCTATTCTGATGGGAGTATATTTAGACATGCGGAACTGTCTTTCTGATTCCACAAGATACCTGTTCCTACTATCCTATTGTCCTTCATATTAAGTCACCTGAGGTCTCAAGACACTGAATATCATTTTGATTTCACTATATCTAAAGCTATGAATTCAGGGACTCTTTGGTGAATGTACTTCTTCAGATGTCATTTCTCAGCATCCAGAATCGTTCTTCTATTAACTCCGAACAAAAGCAAGAGCTGGTTCTCATGAACATGTCCTCTATGACATAGATACAGCATCCCCAACAACGAGGGCAGGTGGGTGTAGCAAACATGATTTTCTTGGGCAGCCTTTTGGGCAGGAGTATTTCCACCAGCTCAGGACACAGTTCAGAAAAACTATCCATCGAAACATTACCCAGGGGATCATAGCACTCTTTTGGAGCAGGGTACACCTCTACAGTCAAGTTGCTTAGATTGGCCGTGCATTGCAAAAGGTCTTTCAGTACAGCACTTGAGAAGTTGTTATTGTAGAAATTAATAATGTTGAGCTGTGAGCACTGGCTCAGGGATGGCAAGAGGACTTTGAGCTGTGACTTCTTCATCCTGCAGTGCTCGAACTGTAGACTCTGCAGAGTTTCAGATACACTCTCTAGGAGAATTTGGAGACTCTTAAAACATGACTCGGAAAACACTACAGTATTGAAGTGCAATTCTTTCAGTTGATAGAGGCTCTGACACTTTGTCATGTGTTTCAGGTCTGATGTTGAGAGTTGGCAGAAAGACATAGACAAGGACTCCAAGGGGGTCTTCAGGCATCTAGAGTAAGAACAAGAAATTGGATCTGGCTCATGTTGTTGGAGGACACTAGTAAGATTGACAGAGAAGCCACATATGTAGAGCCACTCTATGCTTCAGTTGAATGAACATCCACCCTAGGGACACAGCATGTTAGTGTCTGCACATAGCATTGTCTACTGAGGCATAACAATCACGTGGGGTGGACACAGACCACAGGTCTGCAACTTTCCATACTCACTCTGTCAAAGAACTAGAGCTTGCCTCATTATGCCAGAAGACAATACCTAGAAAGGACTAGCACAGGAAGGTTCTAGCAACATCTTGTCCTGTTTCCTTCAGAGTTTATCATTGTCCCTGCTGTCTTCACAGTCTCTATCCTTGATTTCACTGTTCTACCCTTAACTCTGATGACCCCCACCCAATGTCACAAATTTCTCATCTACTTAGTCCCAACTTGTGTTCAAACCATCCTTCCATTTAGGAAGGTTTAGAGGCTGACCGACTCCAATAGAGGAACAAACTGGTTCCTGCACACATGTATCTTTCTATAGGGCAAGTGTGGAGCCTCTCTGGCTCAGGGCTCTCTGTTCTGTCCTGTTTCCTTCCATTAGCTTTGCCTGGATCCCAAAGAGGAATATGCAAATCACACTTACTGCTTCTGACCCACAAAATGGACATGTATGCAAGGCTGCTATCTCAATATCCTCTACCCCAGCTCAGACTCAACGAAAGGAGTAGAAATTGAACCAAGTGAGTTCAGTTAAGAAACAAACAGTCCACACTTTGATACTGTAATGAGTCTGTCATTGTAACACTCTTTGTAACTGACACACCTCAAGTGCTCACTAATGCTCCAAGTAAAAAAAAAGTTTTTCTGCCAGAACAGAAACAGCTCAACATCCTTCCTTACCTGAACAAAATTTCCATGTTGTCATAGGAAAAGTGGGCACCATTCAAATAGAGACTCTGGAGATGTTCGAGTTTGGAGAACTGAGAAAAAAAATTTGCAGAATACTTCTTTACATCTGTCACTGTATCCACAACATTATATCGGAAGTGGATATTTTGTAAATAGAATTTGATTTCTCTAATCTTGTCAAGGTAATGTGGATAGCAACATAAAAAAGACAGGTGTTGATATGTGCGGTTTTCCATTTTCTTAATATACTTTGAATAGTTGAAAAACGCCCTCCATGAAAACATCCAGGGGGTTATTATATTGGATGCAGATTTGATGTAGATTGAATTTGATAATATTTCTCATCTGGTCAAGAAAATGTGGAAAGAATCCTAAGAAAGACAGGACCTCGGGTGTGTATATTTCCAATTCCTCAATATAAATTGGCTGGAAAATGTTCAAGACCTCCTTGACAATCTCCAGGGGGGAACAAAAAATCTTCATCTTCAGACAGACTAGCTGCAGAGAGTCACTGCTCTTCTGAGCCCACTGGAGTAAGCATTTTTGGTCTTCTTCCAAAGAGCGAAAGAGGATCAGGTTAGTGACCACCTGCAATCGCTGAGTCAGTGCATAAGTAGGAAGACTCTCTGGGCCTTGCTTCTTTCTCAAAATATCTGGTGAGCACATTCCATCTTCTCTTCCAGCCCATGCATTCCAGAAATCCTGATGCACATCTCTCAAGTCCAACACTTGTAGCCTCCTTCTGTGATGGAAAAGGGTAAAGATTCATAATTTAAAACAGGAACCAATATGGAATCAGCTTGAATCCCACTTGTCTAACATCGGCTCCAAAATAACACTTCATACCAGGCAGGCAAGGACACTGCATGATCTGCATCTGTGCCAGGAGCCTACTGGCCCAGAGAGGGTAGTGGCAAGGGCACAGAATAGGACTCTGGTGATGGGTTTAAAGGCTGAGTTTCTCAGGGTTTCTGGCTCTCTGACCTGTTCTGAAATGCTGATCATGAGTTCTAAAAAGTCCTAAAAACTTCTTCTAAGGGTAAAAGATTGGAGGATTAGGTGATTAACACCTGTAACCTAACAGTAGAGTGTGGGATTGCATAAGGGTATCCTGGATCATGGTTGAGCTGGTGTTTAGAACCCTGAGACTCTGTAGATTCTGGGCGAGATTCTATATGAGAACCAGCAGGAGTTCGATGCCCCCCAGAACCCAGGATCCTGAAAAAGTGGTCACAGTCTCCATCGAATTACTACATAGGCCAGGCTATAGGCCTCAGGTCCTAGGGATTTACATACTAATGAAGGCCAGAGGGCAGAGCAAATTAAACATTCCTCCCACAGATCCTCCCCTAATCCTCCCCCTTTCTCCCTCCCTATATAACTCGGGACTGCCCTGAGTTTTGGGGGGGTACGCCTAGATCCATCTATTATTCGTCATGACAATAAACCTTTTTTGGAACCAAGGACTTCCTCGTGTTATTGGGGCCTGCCGCCGCCAAGGTCCTCAGGCTGCTGGAACCATAAGATCTTCTTCCTTAATGTGGGACCTGCCACAGCGGCGGCACAAGCTTGCTGTGGCGGCCTTCTTAAATTTTCCCCACAGTAGAGGATTAGACAATGTGGCCTTTGTTCTCTATCAGCAGGAACTGCTGGTCTCTAACTTATGCTTGCTAGTCTGAGGTTGCAGAAAGAAAAACACACTTAGAAAAGTTACTATAGAGTTTATAACTAAGTGTAAAACGTTTCCTATGAAAGCTATCTAAAGGGACAAGCAGAAAGGTCCTAAGTGAGGAAAAGAAAAAAATTTTAATAAGGAAAAATTCTATGCAGGGGAAAAGGAAAGGAAGGGCTGACAACTACTACTACTACGACTATTACTAATACTTTCTTTGTCTTTGTCTTCAGCATTTACATAACGTTCAGAATACATGATCACGTGTTACAAAGTTCATCACAAGTTCACACCAAAAATCAAATCATAAATTGAAATAGAAGTTTATAACAGAGAATGATTACATGCATATCCATTAGGAGTCATTATCTGGCTAAACATCCATCACCTGTCTAGCACCACAGGCTCAATGAATGTTTAAAACTATAACTAAGAAATTAGTGAAGTTGTGTATAGATAAACCCAGGCAATATTATATCTTCAGTCCTAGCACCTATACTAAATTGTGAGTTCCTTATTAGTGACTGTTGGTTAATTGTTTTACAACCACTTGGAATGTGCTCTAAGTAGGAAAAAGTCTGGTTACTATCTAAGAGCAATTAACTGGTGACACATGAGAGACTGGCAGAGTTCTCATTGCAGTTTGGACTATTAGAAAAGGATCTAATAGCAGTCCCACTATAAAAAAAAAAGCTTATAATAATCATTGATTTAATTTGAGGAATTCTTATAGGATCACCAATAAGACTTAAGAAGTCATCTATTTGTCTACATAGCATCAACATAAGATAGTACATCTGCATGGATCTGCAGATGTCTGCTTCAAAGGGGTGTGCTATTGCTCAGTGATTGTTAGATATGTTTAATACTAATAATAGGAAAAGCATATTAATAGCAGAAATCTTTCCTAAAATATGTCCCTTACAGCCTTGGTGTAAAAGAGACCACTTGTCCCAGATTACATAGTAATACAAGGCAAGAGATTTAAGAATGATCACCTGCTAATTATTAGCTTGTCCCATTATGGCTC
>NW_021604853.1:0-3334 GCF_004785775.1 Grammomys surdaster
TGTGAACACTATATTAGAACTCCTCCATTTTGGGCTTTTGGTTTCCCGTTTTACTCTACTTCTTGAAATGTTTCCCATAAGAGTGAACAACAGAACAAAGTCTAATGTAGGTCTCTTTGAGGCTCCCTTTATTAATGGTGTTAATTTACATGTCTTTATATTACCCCCCCAGTAAACTCTTAAGACAAACGCACAAGGAAGCCCTATTCTCCACCAAAATACAAAAAGATATTTTCTAAGCATCATATTAATACTCCTCTCGAGGATAATACTCCTCAGCTGGTGAGGATATTACCCCCTTGTGATTTCTCAGTTACTTCCATTTTGTATCTTTGGATACATGATTTAACTCCCTTCTACTTCCTGATACCCTGTTGTGAACACTGTATTTGAACCCCTACATTTTGGGCTTTTCCTTTAACACATTACTTCTTCAAAATATTCCCCATCAGAGAGAACCACTGAACAAAGTATAATGTAGGTCTCTTTGAGGCTTCCTTAATTAATGTTATTAATATACATCTCTTTAAATTATCCTCCCAAAAACTCTTAAGCACACAAGGAAGCCCTATTCCTCACCAAAATTCCAAAAGAAATTTTCTAAGCCTCATATGAATATTCCTCTCCTCTGAAATCTACTGTGTCAACACACCTTATTTAAAATCACACTTAGCACCACTCTCTATCCTGCTGCTAATATTTCAGCATGTTAAGCTCTATTTATATCATCCAAACTACCATAATCATGCTTTAATTATGTATAATTAAATCGTGTATAGATACTTTAATGTATTTTTTTACATTATAAAATGTTTTTCTGATATGTGTAATTAGTTCCTGGTAGAGAATATTGGCATTTTTCCATGCAAGTTGTTTTTATAATGTGTAAGAGTTCTCAGAGGTAGGAAGCATCCTGTGTAACTATTCCTCCATTTTAGTAACAAAGTCTTCATATGGCTTATCTTGTTTTTGTTTGATTCCTGCTAATAGAGTTGTCTTTCCATCAAAAAGAGAAAGCCTTCTCCAAGTATCTACTGCTATCTTGGAAACTTCTTCTAGTTCTTCCCTTTCTAAACCAACTTATTTCTGGGAGACGTTATAGTCTTTTCTACCCAAGAGCATTGATATTGTAAGTATATCCTACTTCTTCTTGAAGGCTAAATTCTGAACCACTTCCCATGCTCTATCCTCATATTCAGTCCTCCACACTATAAAATGTGCAGGGCTAAGAGTGGACTCTTTAGTCTGATGCCAGTCATAAGGAGTTATTCACATGCTACCCAACATTTCCACAATCTCTAGAGTGTATCAAATATTCGGCCCAATGCTTTTTACAGAACATTGTAGTTCTTTAAGAGTTTTTAAAGGAAGAGGTTCCCATTGGGGTGTCTCTCCTTCAAAAATTGTTGCTGGGAATCAAAAGTCCAAGTCTCCTTTTGGCCTTGCTTCTTTTATGGCCCCTAAAAATCCCCTATTCATTGGCATTTTTCTTTCAAGCTTGGCTGATGTTGTTTTAAAAGTAGAAGGGGCAGTAGCTGAGGCAAAAATATCGTCTATTTCTGTCCTAGAAAGATTTTTATCATGTAAAGGATCCCTTCCTTTAGCAAGATCATACTCCTCTGCTCTTTCATCCAGTTCTTGTTATTTCTCATCACTTAACCAAACATTTCCCAGTTGTGCCTTGAGGAGATTAGTGGTAGATGAGGAAGTATTAAATGACTTAGTTTATGTCCTCAGAGGAGTTACCTCATCCTCTGAGGGCGCTTCTTCTGCAAAGAATTCCACTTCTGGTTTTTCTAAAAGGAGGTCTCTAATTTGTATCCAAAATGAGAATGCCTGACTCAGGACCTGTCTAGGGCCATGATATTGATAAAACCTCCTCATCACTTGTCTTACCTTTTCCCAATTTTCTAAAGACATACTTCCTTCCTCTGGGAACCATGGGTTGACACTCAGTGCAAAGTCATAAAATGCTGTCAAACTCTTCTTTGAAGTTTTAGCACCTCTACTTTCTAACATATGATTTATTACCACCAGGAACAAGCCCCTGTTGTTGGAGTGTGAATGTCCCATGGTTTTTAACTTCTTGTTGTCTTAATTCGATGATTCTCTATCTAGCAGTCTGCAGCAATCTGAAGAAGTTCTATCCTTACCTCAAAATGTGTTTTTGTTAGAAAAAGGATTGAGAAAGCTTACCTACTTTGAGCCCCATGTTTGGGCACCACAAAGTAATCATATTTTCAGAACTACAATGCTCATAGAAGAATTGTGAATGTTGTAGATAGCATAAGCTGTAGACATTGATTATTTTAATCAGACATTAGAAAATGTGATGGCATAAGATGTGAGTCTTCCCAATACAAAGCTTCTTCCACATCATGTTAGTGTATAGTTAGAAGCAGTGAATGAGCAACAAACAGATTCCAGAATGTTGGCAGCTTAAATGAGAAAATAAAGAGCTACCATCACATGCATGTTGATTGCAATTTTAGTTTCCAGTTAAAAACTGTTTTTGATCTGGGTCGATTTCTTAGATGCTCATATTATTAAAATGTTATATTATTAAAATGTTATGCTCATATCAAACTCAGAATGGGAAAAGCTCACCATCAAACATGGTCTTAGCTTTTGGTGGGTAACTTTACTTGTAGGATGGATTCTGCTGAAACCAGCATGGACTCCCTCATTTTTCCCCTGCATCTTAGATCCCTTGTCACTGCTTCATAGATGTACTGCTATGTTTTATTTCGGCTTTTTGAAACTGGAGATTGGAAATACAATCAGCATAAAATGTTTTGAAAATAATTACACACTGTTTTGTGCCTTGTAAGGACTTTACCACCTGGGACGCTTTGTAAAATTACTGGTTAGCTGCTGCCATTTTTTGGCTCTCTCTGCCTTCTTAAGGGCATTGAAATTGTTCTCTTCCAGCCCATTCCTAAGAAAGGCCCATTGAGATTTGCTAACACTATCATGAAAATGATATAATACAAATAGCATTAGCATCTATTGAGAAAATACAGGAAGAGAGCCAAGTAGAACTTATGAAAGAAAGATGATACAGTGATACACAATTTCTCTCCCTCCTCACCCCTCTTTTTTTATGACTTGATTTCTCTGTGTAAACCCTGGCCAACCTGGTTTTGTCTCTCTTTTCTCATCTCTCTCCTCTCTCTCCTCTCTCTCCTCTCTCCCTCTCTCCCTCTCTCCATCTCTCCCTCTCTCCCTCTCTCCCTCTCTCCCTCTCTCCCTCTCTCCCACTCACCCTCTCTCCTTCTCTCCTTCTCACCCTCTCTCCTCCTCTCCCTCTCTCCCTCTCACCCTCTCTCCCCCC
>NW_021604853.1:3434-11060 GCF_004785775.1 Grammomys surdaster
TTTTGTATTGTTTTGTGGCTAGATTGTACACATTCTAATCGTTAAAGGTGTGAAGGAAAAATATCCTCAGGAGTTCAAAAGTTTTACGAAAATTTGAAAGCCATTGTTCAAGTGACACCCAAGGGTTTGAACTAATTTTTCTTTTTTTATTTGGGGTCACCTTAGTGTCTCTGACACATGGTGTTTGGAGGGAGTATAAGTAGGACTCAAGGGACTAGGAGAGGGCCTTGGCTTGATTGCATAGCTAAACACTTCTTGGTCTTTTGTGTTCACTGATCTTTATTTCCTTAAGAAAAGCATAGCTGAGAATTTTTCCTGATGTACATGCTAGTCCGAAGCCTCCTGCTGATTAGTGCCTTCAGCTGAGTCCTGACTGTTCCTACTACTTTGTGCCACTGCTGCTGCTATCCCCACATTACTGAACTGGCTTGCTGGTATAGCCATGAAGAGTTTCCGAGTGGATCCAACTGCTGCTGCAAACCTGTGAACAGAACTGCTCATTAGATGTCATAGCAGATTGGAGTTGCTCCAAAGAACCATTTTTTCTCAAATCGTAATTCATTCACACTGGTGTTGTAAACACAGAAAGGCAGGTTGTGGGGAATGGGATGACACTGGAGAGTGGGTGTTTAGGGAAAATACAGATATCTTTCAGAACTGGGTATGGGCTGGGTGAAGGTTTAGAGGACAGGTCACTATGACTCTGCCTATGACTCACTTGTCCTTTTCTAAGTTGGGAAACCATTTTACATTTTTTTTTTTTGGTTTTTTGAGACAGGGTTTCTCTGTTTAGACCTGGCTATCCTAGAACTCACTCTGTAGACCATGCTGGCCTAGAATTCAGAAATCTGCCTGTCTCTGCCTCCCACGTGCTGGGATTAAAAGTGTGTGCCACCACCACCCTGGAGAACTGACACTTTTAATGGATGAGTGCACACAAGTGGATAATTTACTATAACAAGTCAAGTGATAGCAAGGAACGTTAAAAGAACACACAGGCATAAATCTGTGATTTGAAGGACAGCTTGGTCTACAAGTTAAGTCTAAAGGAAAAATGGGGCATTAGGCCCATCACTGGTTTTAAATCTAGTTGCAGAAGGCTATAAAGAGGACCTAGGGCAATAGGTGGGCTGTTCTGTGTGCCCTTGAGGCCTTCAAATTCCCTGGTATGAGCCTGGAGTATGGTGGGAAGTGAAAATAAGCCCACTACACACCCTCAAAACTTAGGTATACTTACCAGGGGATACAGGATGGTATCTCATGTACCCTTCAGTATGAGTTCTGGTGGGTGTTGCCCCACAAAGTTATCCAGCTATCTGACCACCTCAGAGGTCCACAGGGGCTGGCCGCCCACTTCACAATATCTCCTGCAAGCCAACTAGCACCCTGAACTGAGGACAAGGACATATCCAAAGAAGGAATGAATATTCCATCCCTATCTGCCCCCTTGACAACCAGGCCCTGGCCTTTGGCTCACAATTCTAAGCATCTACTAAGTCAGCATCTCCAGGGGACCAGGAAACCAGGCAACCATTATGAGCTAATGCCAGCTCCTTCACAATCTCTCCCTTCTCTATAACCCTACACCCCACCTCCACCATACCCCAGTCCTTCACCAACCACCACACAGCACTCAGGGGATGCTTTAATAACCTACATTCCTACAAAGTACCCCAGTCACTTTCACTATGGATCCTTCTATCCCTTTCCTAGTACACACAAACCTGCCTATCATGTGCTAGGCACACATGAAACATGAAACACAGAGCTCACAGAAAGGATTCAAGTGGACCAAAGATGACAGACACCTAGACAAAAAGCACAATGAGCATTTCTCACTTGTACCACCAAGATACCCGCAGTACAACCTTTGCCCTCACCAACTCCTCTTATACTGATTCACACCAAGAACCTTAGAGTGTGTCCATTAGAAATTCTCACGGTGTCTTCAAACTTTCTCTCCAATGCTCGCTACCACAGGATGATAACTGGATAACTGGATGGCTAGCCACATATCTATCTGTCTATCTATCTATCTATCTATCTATCTATCTATCTATCTATCATCTATCTACCTAACTTCTTAAGTAAATACATATTAACCTACTTACCTAGCTAACTACATGTGTATTTGTGGACACATCTCCTACTCTCTGCTTGTGGCTGGCAAATATATCCACTTCCTGGTACATTGTCTAGGGTAGAAGGGCCTCTCTGTTTACAAGATGATGTATGCCATGGTCCTGTGAGAAATGCGTTTCTCTGTCCACCAGCAAGACTTCCTTTCATGAGCACTGAGCATCGACAGAAGTCCACCCCTTCACTGCCCTTAAGTCATATCATTATTTAATAACGAATTCTGTCAATATCTTTATTTAATAATAAATTATGTAATAATCAATTCTGTCAATATCTTTATTTAAAAACCAATTCTGTCAGTATATTTATATAATAACCAGTTCTGTCAATATCTTTATTTAAAAACAGTTTCTGTCAATATCTTTATTTAATAACCAATTCTGTCTATATCTTTTTTTAATAAACATTTCTGTCAATATCATTATTTGATAATCAACGTTGTCAATATCTTTATTTAATAATCAATTCTGGAAAAGGCAGTTATGTCAATGTCTTTATTTAAAAACCAATTCTGTAAATATCTTTATTTAATAAATAATTCTGTAATAAACAATTCTGTCAGTATCTTTATTTAGAAACCATTTCTGTCTATATCTTTATTTAATAACCAATTCTGTCAATATCTTTATTTAAAAAACAATTCTGTCAAAATCTTTATTTAATAAAACATTCTGTCAATATTTTTATTTAAAACCCATTCTGTCAACATGTTTATTTAATAACCAATTCTGTCAATATCATTATTTAAAAACCAATTCTGTCAATATCTTTATTTAAAAGACAGTTCTGTCAATATCTTTATTTAATAAACAATTCTCTCTCTCTCAATATGTTTATTTAATAAACAATTCTCTCAATGTATTTATTTAATAACCAGTACTGTCAATAACTTTATTTAATAACCAATTCTGTCAATATCTTTATTTAATAACCAGTTCTGTCAATATTGTTATTTAATAAACAGTTCTGTCACTATCTTTATTTAAAAACCAATTGTGTGAATATCTTTATTTAAAAACCAATTCTGTCAATATCTTTATTTAATAATCAATTATGTAATAGCCAATTCTGTCAATATCTTTATTTAATAAACAGTTCTGTCACTATCTTTGTTTAATAACCAATTCTGTCTGGCAATATACTTATTTAGTAACCAATTGTTTCAATATCTTTATTTAGTAATCAATTCTGTAATAACCATTCTGTCAATATCTTTATTTAAAAACCAATTCTGTCAATATCTTTATTTAATAAACAATTCTGTCAGTATCTTTATTTAATAAACAGTTCTGTCAATATCTTTATTTAATAAGCAATTCTCTCAATATCTTTCATTAATAACGAATTCTGTCAACGAATTTATTTAAAAACCAGTTCTGTCAATATCTTTATTTAATAACCAAATCGGTCAATATCTTTAATAAGCCATTCTGTCAATATCTTTAATTAATAACCAATTATGTCAGTATCATTTTAAATAACCAGTTCAGTCAAAATCTTTATTTGAAAACCATTTCTGTCAGTATCTTTATTTAATAACCAATACTGTTAATATATTTATTTATTAAACAGTTCTCTCAATATCTTTATTTAAAAACCAATCCTGTCAATATCTCTATTTAATAACCAATTCTGTCAACATCGTTATTTAATCACCAATTCTGTCAATATCTTTATTTAAGAACAGTTTCTGTCAATATCTTTATTAAATAAACAATTCTGTCTATATCTTTATTTAATAATCATTTCTGTCAATATCTTTATTTAATAACCGATTCTGTCCATATCTTTATTTAATAATCAATTCTGTAATAAGCAGTTCTGTCAATGTCTTTATTTTAAAACCAATTCTGGAAATATCTTTATTTAATAATCAGTTCTGTAATAACCAATACTGTCAATATCTTTATTTAACAATCAATTCTATCAATAACTATATTTAATAACCAATTCTGTCAATATCTTTATTTAACAACCAATTCTGTCAGTAGCTTTATTTAATAATCAGTTTGGTAATAGTCAATTCTGTCAATTTCTTTATTTAATAAACATTTCTGTCAATATCTTTATTTAATAACCAATTCTGTCTCTCAATATCTTTTTTTAATAACCAATTCTGTCAATATCTTTATTTAAACACCATTTCTGTCAATATCTTTATTTAAAAACCAATTCTGTCAATATCTTTATTTAAAAAACAAGTCTGTCAATATCTTTATTTAAAAATCAATTGTGTCAATATCTTTATTTAATAAACAGTTCTGTCAATATCTTTATTTAAAAACCAATTCTGTCAATATCTTTATTTAAAAACCAATTCTGTTCATGTCTTTATTTAATAAACAATTCTGTCAATATCTTTATTTAATAATCAGTTTTGTAATAACAAATTATGTGAATATAACAACCAGTTTGTCAATATCTGTATATAATAACCAATTCTCTCTGTCAATATATTTATTTAATAACCAATTCTGTCAATATTTTATTTAATAACGAATTACGTAATAACCTATTCTGTCAATATCTTTATTTAAAAACCAATTCTGTCAACATCTTTATTTCAACACCAATTCTTTCAATATCTTTATTTAAAAACCAATTCTGTCAATATCGTTATTTAATAATCAATTTTGTAATAACCAATTCTGTCAATATCTTTATTTAATTAATAGTTCTGTCTATATCTTTATTTAATAGCCAATTCTGTCAATATCTTTATTTAATAATCAATTATGTAATAACCTATTCTGTCAATATATTTTTTTAAAAAAATCAATTCTGTCAATATCGTTATTTAATAACCAATTTTGTCAATATATTTATTTAATAATAAGTTCTGTAATAAACAATTTTGTCTATATCTGTATTCAAAAACCAATTCTGTCAATATCTTTATTTAATAACCAGTTCTGTCAATATCTTTATTTAATAACCTATTCTGTCAATATCTTTTTTTAATAATCAATTTTGTCATAACCAATTCTGTCAATATGTTTATTTAAAAACCAACTGTGTCGCTCTTCGGCCCCTGCCTGGTCCCTTGGGCTGGAGCAGACACAGAGTCGGTCTGCTCCTGTCCTGTGGAGAAACTGAATCCTGAGTCATCCAGGAGCCACTGTACTCAGAGCAGCTGGTAAGAACTCCATCTCACTCCCTAAGTCCCAGAGTTACATCTGGGAGCCAGGGACATTCAGGGCACAGCAGCTACCCAAACCCTGCCCCTCCGGAATTCCACTTCCCTTCGGCCCTGCCTGGTCCTCTGGGCTGGAGGAGACACAGAGTTGGTCTGCTCCTGTCCTGTGGAGAAACTGAATCCTGAGTCATCTAGGAGCCACTGCACTCAGAGCAGCTGAAACTGAATCCTGAGTCATCGAGGACCCACTGCACTCAGAGCAGCCGAGGAGCCACTGCACTCAGAGCAGAAGGATTTCCAGATCCAAGAGGTGGCCTGAGTCCCAGGAGTTCTTCCACCCAGGAGATTAGGGGCATAAGACCACAGAGACCTCTGGACTCCGAGGAGCTCTGCAATAAGCAAGATAACTGGAAATACAGATTCCAATCTTACACAGTGAGGGCAGGTACCACTAGAGTTACCCAGATGGCGAAAGGCAAGCGCAAGAACATAAGCAACAGAAACCAAAGTGTCTTGGCATCATCAGTGCCCAGATCTCCCAATATAGCAAGCCCTGAACACCCCATCACACCTGAAAAGCAGGATTCAGAATTAAAATCACTTCTCATGATGATGATAGAGGATTATAAGAAGGAATTAAGTAACTCCCTTAAAGAAATACAGGAGAGTACAAGTAAACAGATAGAAGCCCTTAAAGAGGAATCACAGAAATCCCTTAAAGAAATGCAAGAAAACACAAAGAAGGAATTAAACAAAAACATTCAGGATCTGAAACTGGAAATAGAAACAATAAAGAAAGTTCAAAGGGAGACAACCATGGAGATAGAAAACCTAAGAAAGAGATCAGGAGTCACAGACGCAAGCATCACCAACCGAATACAAGAGATAGAAGAGAGAATCTCAAATGCAGAAGATACGGTGGAAAATATTGACACAGTTGTCAAAGAAAATGCAAAACGCAAAAAACTCCTAACTCAAAACATCCAGGAAATCCAGGACACAATGAGAAGACCAAACCTAAGGATAATAGGTATAGATGAGAATGAAGATTCCCAACTTAAAGGGCCAGTAAATATCTTCAACAAAATCATTGAGGGAAATTTCTCTAATCTAAAGAACAAGATGCCCATAAACATACAAGAAGCCTACAGAACACCAAATAGACTAGACCAGAAAAGAAATACCTCCCGTCACATAATAATCAAAGCATCAGATACACAAAACAAAGAAAAAATACTAAAAGCAGTAAGGGAAAAAGGTCAAGTAACATATAAAGGCAGACCTATAAGAATTACACCAGACTTCTCACCAGAGACTATAAAAGCCAGAAGAGCCTGGACGGACATCATACAGACCCTAAGAGAACACAATTGCCAGCCCAGATTACTATACCCAGCAAAACTCTCAGTCAATATAGATGGTGAAACCAAGATATTCCATGACAAAACCAAATTTGCACAATATCTTCCCACAAACCCAGCACTTCAAAGGATAATTGATGGAAAACGCCAACACAAGGAGGGAAACTACAACCTAGAAAAAGCAAGGAAGTAATCTTCCAACAACCCCAAAAGAAGATAACTATACTGGGGCTGGAGAGATGGCTCAGTGGTTAAGAGCACTGACTGCTCTTCCAGAGGTCCTGAGTTCAAATCCCAGCAACCACATGGTGGCTCACAACCACCCATAACGAGATTCAATGCCCTCTTCTGGTGTATCTGAAGACAGCTACAGTGTACTCATAAATAAAATAAATAAACAAATCTTTAAAAAAAAAGAAGATAACTATACAAACATAACTTTACCTCTAATAGCAAAAATAACAGGAAGCCACAATCATTTTTCCTTAATATCTCTTAACATCAATGGTCTCAATTCCCCAATAAAAAGACGCAGACTAGCAGACTGGATACACAAACAAGACCCAGAATTTTGCTGCATACAAGAAACACACCTCAGTGACAAAGACAGACACTACCTCAGAATAAAAGGGTGGAAATCAATTTTCCAAGTCAATGGTCCCAAGAAACAAGCTGGAGAAGCCATTCTAATATCAAATAAAATCGACTTTCATCCAAAATTAATCAAAAAAAATAAGGAAGGACACTTCATACTCATCAAAGGAAAAATCTACCAAGGTGAACTCTCAATTCCAAATGCAAGGGCACCTACATACATAAAAGAAACTTTACTAAAGCTCAAAACACACATTACACCTCATACAATAATAGTGGGGGATTTCAACACCCCACTCTCAGCAATGGACAGATCATGGAAACAGAAACTAAACCGAGACACTTTGACATTAACAGAAGTTATGAACCAAATGGACTTAACAGACATCTATAGAA